>NC_068405.1:19124422-19294422 GCF_023724105.1 Carassius gibelio | reverse complement strand
TTAAAACCTGTCATAATGTACATGTTATCTTTAAATTAGACCACAAAATGTTTTTTATTATTTTACACAAACAACCAAAATAGCACGCAAGAACTGAACTGTGAAATCTAACCACTTAGTTTGAAAAACAAATCAAGTTTTGCATATTCTAAAAGGCTCAGATTCAAAACAATAATGTTGGATAATACAATGGCACACAACCAGGACGATGCAAATGTGTTAGTCAACCAACCAAAGCCATTACTCTCTTCTGTGGAGCCGAACGACCTAGAAAAATCAGAGAACTCACAAAAACTGTGCTGCCCTCTAGAGGCACCTGTAACACCACTCACAAATCGCAAAAAAACAGAGGTATGTGTCTGAAACTGTGCATTTAAACTAGTTTATCAGAGGGTCCTGTAATCATCATGTTACTGACGGATGCAAACACCATGAAACACTCACACAGGTAGTGGAAACAGGACATGGCCACCAGAACTGCCTCCGTGTCTGGACTCCACGGGAACATGTAAAGACAGACCTCCAGCTTGGTCTAGGCCTGCAGGCAGATGGTGATGTGACTGCCTGCTGTGGCCTGATCCTGTACGAGAAGAACGATAAAACAAAGAAATTATGTTTGTCTCTATATAACCAATATTTGTTATTTCATATTTTCAACCTATTTCTATTTTTTATTTTATTTCCTGATATCCTTGTTTTTTTTTGCCACACAGCGAAGTTGGGTCAAACACACTGCATTGTCGGATATAGTACAGTAGAGTAGTTTGTTGCACTTAATTTTGACAATAATAATAATAATAATTATTATTATTATTATAGCATATTGATAATTCATATGAATTGTTTATATATATAGATATATATTTTTTTTTTTGTATTTTTTTTTGTACTTCACAAATGGTTTTTTGGATATATACTTAAAGCTTTAGCTACTTTTCCTACTACTAATATTATTATTATTATTATTATTATTATTATTATTATTATTATTATTATTATTATTATTATTATTATTATTATTATTATTCGTACTTCAAACGTGCTTAATAATTTATATGAATTTTTATTTTAAATATAAAAAATTTATTTTTACCCCACACTGTGCAGTTTATTTATATATGCCACACAATTGCTGCTGATGATAATAATAATAATAATAATAATAATATTATGTTATTATTTGTACTGCATAAGTGCTTAATAATTTATATGAATTTTTATTTTCAGTATTGCTTTTTTATTTGCACCTCAAACTGTGAGTGCAGAGTCACTTTGTTCCTGAGAAGAAATGTGTTTGTGCAGGTGAGAATCTTTTGAATCCACTTCAGAATCTCAGTGCTGCTGATCAGCTGCAGACCAAACAGCTTCCTACAGATGAAGAAGAGAGCAGTTCATGAGAACTGATCCAACAACACATACACAATCAACACGGCAAAGTGATGCTACCACAAGCTACCTGATGTCCCAGAAAGTTTTCACAGGAGCGTCTGGGTTCCAAAGCTCGATGCTTTCAGGCTGATGCAGGACCAGATGAGCCTAAAACAGACACAGATAATGACTGAAAACTTACATATAGACTATCTGAACTCATGCTAGATGCACCAGATACACAGCGAGATTCAATGACCTTACCTCCAAGGCCTCCTGGGAAATATCTCCCATGTTCTCAAGCGGCACAATCTGCACCAGGCCTGTGATGAGATCTGTAGTGCTGCTGTGGACCTCCAGAACCTGTTTACCTAGATTCAGGTTCACAAACACTCCTGTCCTGACATGAATAGTACAGCAGACTCAGAGCATGTCTTTATAAAGCCAAAGAAAGCTAAGTCTCTCCACTCATATGTAGCATCAATTTGGGATCTGCATGGATGAGTTTCACAATCATTTTGTCCTTAAACGTCAAACTCTGAGAAGAAGACAGAAAGAATCAAATTGCCATTACAGGAATAAATTAAATTTTTAAAAGATAAATAAAACAGAAAACAATTATTTTAAATTGTAATACTTCACAATATTACTGTTTCACTGTAGTATCAATCAAAAAATGCAGTCTAGGTGAATATATGAGATATTGTTGAAAAAATTTATAATATTTAAATAAATATATTAAATATGGACATAATAGTAGATTTTATATATATTAAAATATAAAAAGTATAAATATATTATACAAATATAAATATAATGCATTCATTAAGTTTTCATTTTAATTAATGTATCACATGCTGTTCATAAACTTGTAAAATACATTTTATTTACACACAGCCTCCCATTTTATTTTAAGTAGTATTTACACAAATTTCTATCTGTCTCTAGAGTCTTCATGAAACGGATTTAAAAATGCTAAACTGCTGTATTCTTTTCTGAGATGACTGCTTGCCGTTTAATTCATTTATTCTGAAACAGTGATGTTATTGCCTGTTTTGAGAAATTGTATTGTAGCATACTCTATGCTGTTTCACATACTGTACTATGTCTAAAAATAGTAGGACGCATGCAGTAAACTGTGCAGTATGCAAATCTTCTTTTCAGCATGGATCTTAAATCGGAGAAATTCTTCGGGCGTTGCACCGAGATCATCTGGAGGGGTGGTCCGTTGTCACTACTCCATTAAATGATTACAGTGTAGCTAGGTGTAACAATCTGGGCAATGATAATTATAATACTACTACTAAAAATAATAGTAATAATGATGCATGGATTATAATAATTTTGTGTATCATAATGTTTTTGTAATGATACACTTTAAATTGTAATAATCTTTATAATGGAATTATAATGCCAATAAATAATAATAATAATAATAATAATAATAATAATAATAATAATAAACACATGAATTATAATAATACAGTTTATATTATAATAATATTATATTGTTATTAAGGTAATTATCTCTATGTATTCATAATGATATAACAATATAGAAAATAAAATTAAAATAATATAATAAAAACAACTATTATATTGTTATTTTAAATTGTTTTATATGAGCCACACCGCTGTTATTTCTATTATTTCATGTAATAATACTAATACTAATACTAATACTAATACTAATACTAATAATAATAATAATAATAATAATAATAATAATAATAATAATAATAATAATAATAATTCCACCTACCTTCTCTAAATTGTAGATAGCACTCAACTGGGCTGGCTTATTTAAGGCTTTAAATTTAAACACACTTTCTGCAAGAAGAAAAGACTTGACACATTAAAAGAAAAATAGATTATATTTCATATATTATTTCAGAATATTAAAACCTGAGTTTGAGTCAATCAAACCTTGCAGAAGGCGTTTCAATTTACAGCAGTCCACTTTGATGTACTGGATGAGCTCGATGTCGTGCACGTCTACGTTAAAATCAAAGCAAACGGTCAGCTCCTGCAACCTGCAGAAAATCAGAGATAAAAAATCCATTCGTTCCTTCCATCTAATCACAAGGGGTCATGACCTGCTGGAGATAAGGCTGAAGACATGTTGAAATTACTGCAGCTCAGAAAGAACAGAACCCCACAGACTGAGTTCCTCAGCTCTGCCGCGTACTGATTTCCATCACGGTACGTGTGGATGAAATGACACATCACAGGCAATAACTGCTTGATGAGCATCGTCTCATCCAGATGCATGCTGTCCTTTTGTTGCTGGAGAGAAAAAGGGAGTTTACAGGATTGGACACAGGAATTATCAACACCTAGATGTGCATCTTGCTTCAAAATTAAGTTAAAAAGGCAATAATAGCACAATGGTGACAGCTTATGTAGATGAGACACAATCAATGATCTGCAGCCGTCTGCAGACTTCTCCAGTGTGTCCATGATGATAAGCTGGGACAGGTAAAGGTTCTTTGCAGTATCTCCAAATATCCGCTGAAAAAGATAAGAGATAGTAAACTTAGAGAGAGAGACCAGCACATGTGGCACTCTAACAAACAAGAACCATCTTCAACAGTCTAAAACAAATGCTCACAGTAGCTCTTGCATAGGGACCGACCAATATACTTAAAAACCAATATTAATAACTAGACAGTAAGACATAATGTTGACATACTGTAGGGTCATTAACAAAAGTGAAAGTAACAAAAAATATCCGTATCTGTTGTCTTTTTATTTAGCAATAACACATTAAATTAATCAAAAGCGACAGTAAAGAGATTGAAAATAAACAAATGAATGCTGTTCTTCCAAAAATGAAAATATCACCGTTTCAAAAAAATATTCAGCAGCACATCTGCTTTCAACATTAACAATAAAAATAAATGTTTATTGAAAACCGAATCAGCATGTTAAATTGTTATATGAAGGATCACGTGACTCTGAAGCCTGGAGTATTAATGCTAAAAAGTCATATTTGCCATCGCAGGAAAAAAGGACATTTTAAAATGCATTAAAATATAAAACCGTTATTTTAAACATTAATTATCTCTTACAATATTACTGTTTCTACTGTATTTTTAATCAATTAAATGCAGGCTTTTTGAGCATTAGCAACCTGGGAGGATTTGTACCTGGAGATGTTGATCAGACATTCCTTATTGTGTTCTGTGCTGATTTTAGTGTGTGTGTGTTTTACACGCTGACTTTAACAGGAGGCTAAAGACAGCAAACATACACTGTGCTCAGATACAGACATACATGTTCAGAGGATGTTTCAACCGACTTACAGGACAACTCTGAATTAGAGATTTTTTCATTTTATTCTGTTTCTCACATAAACCTATTATGTGACTTCAGAAACAGGGACGTAACAATTAACCAGTTGAAAATCAATTCAAATTCGGTTGAGATGCTAAACAAATGGCGATTCAGTTACGGTTAGCAGTTTACATATCTAAGGGGAACTTACTGCCTTTAGAAAAGTTTAGATGGTAAGTATTATTTTCATCTTGTCTCTGTATAATGTGCATTAAAGTCATAGACAGTAAAAGAAATGGACACAGCGACCCCATTGGAACTCAATTGAGACAAATGAAGCCCAGTTTTAGCGTTTTATAGCACTTCCGTTTCTGACGCGCAGACTCAAACGAAGCTTGACGACGTCAGCAACCTGTCTGACAGATGTACATCTTCTAGTAGCTGTGCGTGCAAACTGCCATCGTTAATCTTGCAGAGACGGCGAGCTTGAGCGGGGAGTTCTTTGTTGTGAGTGAGCAGGAGTAAGTATTCTGATTAATTATTTTGTATAGTATTTAAAAATGTAACGCCAGTACGCCATATTAAGTTAGTTGCCTGCGAGCTTCTCCTCCTGTCTGTACGGTAATGTGACAGAGAGACGAGTGGTTATGACGCAATCGTTAGCCTATTTTTTACAAAAACTGTTTATACGGGGCCATAATGTAACATAGAAGGTAATGGAGCCCTTTATACATTGTCGTGTATCTTTAGAAATAAATAATGGACAAACAGAGTCTTTAAACGCCTCAGATGTAAAGTTATTCGCTGTCAAAGTGACGCCAAAATGAATGGGAGTCAATGGGAATGCTAACGCAAGTGAAGTTCTGCTAAAAGATGGCAGCCCCCACCCGACTTCAACTTCCGGTCGAGTTCCTTGCCCCTCGTGAACGAATCGTTCAATTTAACCGGTTCTTCTTAGTGAACCGGTTGAACCAGTTCACCAAATCGAACTGAATCGTTTGAAACGGTTCACGTCTCCAATAAGCATAAATCCACAAATTACTTAAGCTGTTAACTTTTTTTAACGTGACTGACACTCCCTCTGAGTCGGAATAAACCAATATCCCGGGGTAATCCATTTACTCAAACAGTACACTGAATGAAATGCTGTGAAGACCGAACTGAAGATGAACACCGAGCCGAGCCAGATAATGAACAAACACGCCCACTGCTGGAGCAGTTCTCGTTCTCGAGTCAAGAATCGGTTGCTTCGGTTTTCAGATCACCAGTACACTCAACCGAGAATCGTTTCTGTCGGACGCGTCTGAATTGAGAACCGATGAACTGATGATATTGCGCATGCGTGTAATTTTGTAAGTATTTTGTTAAACATCGGAAAGTGTGATAAAATAAGTATATTTTATTTTGATTTTTTTTATTATTATATTTTTTAGATTAATGTTTCCAATCTGTATATTGTATATAATGTATAGACCAAATGGGTTTTCAGGGAAGTTGGACAATAATTAAGACTCTAAAGACTCTTATGTTTAATAGGAATAAGGGATGATTTATGAGATATCTGTACTGTATTTATAGTTAATGATGACATTCACAAATAGAGTTTGTAGTAAACAGAACATGAACACGAGTAGAGCAGCTGATGACACTGTGACTGAACTGCAGCACGTGCGGGTTAGAGCGATTCTCGTTCTCGAGTCAAGAACCGGTTGCATCGGTTTTCGGATCATCAGTACACTCAACCGAGAATCGTTTCTGTCGGACGCGTCCGAATTGAGAACCGATGAACCGATGATACTGCGCATGCGCGATTCAGCGTGAAGCCAACTGACTCACAGCATGTCTGAACCGAAGTGATTCTTTTGGTGATTGATTCTGATTCTGTACTAGTAATGTTATGAGCGCGGGTATTTCGAGGGCTTGGATGAAGAGCAATCTGGCGAAACGTAAGTTAATTTAATAACAAATACATCGCAATGGATTATGTTTAGTAAGTGGATCATGGTTTCTGCGCTGATGACACCTAATTTATTTACTTTATATCTTGAAGACTTAAATCCTCATATGCACATTATTGCTGTTACTGTATTTAGGTGTTGTTGCAAAACTCAAATGTAAACTTTTCATGATTATGAGGTTTTAACTGACTAAAGTTATGATTACTGATTTTATATATTTGAATGTTTGATAGACGTGACGCCATTACGTCATCGCCAATGACGTCATTACGTCGAGCGTGAAAGAACCGATGAACCGGTTTTTTCAACCGGTTTATTGAATCGAACCGTCCGAAAGAACCGGTTCGCGGAAAAGAATCGAACTTCCCATCACTAATTGAGACAAGTGAAGCCCATTTTTAGCGTTTTTTAGCACTTCCGTTTCTGAGGCGCAGACTCAAACGAAGCTTGACGACGTCAGCAACCTGTCTGACAGATGTAAATCTTCTAGTAGCTGTGCGTGCAAACTGCCATCGTTAATCTTGCAGAGACTGCGTGACTGAGCAGGATTAAGTATTCTGATTAATTATTTTGTATAGTATTTTAAAATGTGACGCCAGTACGCCATATTAAGTTAATTACCTGCGAGCTTCTCCTCCTGTCTGTACGGTAATGCAGAGTGGTTATGATGCAATCGTCAGCCTATTTTTACAAAAACTGTTTCTACGGGGCCATAATGTAACATAGAAGGTAATGGAGCCCTTTATACATTGTCATGTATCTTTAAAAATAAATAATGGACAAACGGAGTCTTTAAACGCCTCAGATGTAAAGTTATTTGCTGTCAAAGTGACGCCAAAATGAATGGGAGTCAATGGGAATGCTAACGCAAGTGAAGTTCCGCTACAAGATGGCAGCGCGCGGCCGACTTCAACTTCCGGTCGACTTCCTTGCCGCCTGATTAAAGTTCATAAGTGTAGTGCTGCTTTGTTTACAGCAGAAACCAAGTAAATGCTATAAGCGTCACCTGCTGGCAGAGAGTGAATCTGCGTCTCATTCAGCTCGTCTGCCATTTCTGTTTCATGCAGATATATTTTATGTTTCGTTACAAAAAACTGAAGTCAAACCATCCCGTTTTTGCTTCAAATTTTGAAATTATACAATCTAATTTAGTTAAAAACCTGCTCATGTTGCATGTATGCAGGATCTTTGTTTTGATCATGATAACACGGAATGGTTGCATCTAATTTTAAATGGAAAGAGCATTATTTTGTTTACTTAAAGAGATTTCAGTCATTTTTGTTATTTATTTGAGTTGGGGCTTGTTTTAAATATTTCAATTTTGTCCAAAGCAACTTAAAAACGACTACAATAGAACCAATAAAAACCAACAAAAGAGCGATAATATGTAAGTACTATATTAGTATATTGTTATAGTGTTATATTTCATTTTCACAAAAAAATTTGCAACAAGATGTCCAAGCAAAAATAAAAGGACACATTTAATAAAAAACTTGTCTTAAATTTCATTTTGTTAAAACATAACTGTGAATCGAATCGTGAAATCAAAATCGTGAGTCGAGTCAAATCAAATCGTTAGTTGAGTGAATCGTTACATCCCTACATTGCCTTTGCATTTCACAATATGAGGTAAGAAAATCATGATGTAAACATTTAGATAGTGAACTTTTTCTTTAATCAATGAGAAAATATTTCTTAAAAAACCTTTCTGGGCTACAACAAAGTAAACAGTAGTGAATCTCGGTTTTAAAGAGCAAGTCAGAAAATTGCTAAAACCAATCAGCGGCACGGAATCCCATTTTGGGATTATCCGGAGTTTAGACCAGGTTTAGCATCACAAAACACCCCTAATCTCCATTGAACTTCAATTACACTGCAATGATCCCAACACAGACCACAAGCCACCCTTGACTAGACCCCTTTAACAAGGCTTCCTCCGTGCTCCTGTTGGCTGGACAGACTCTGAGACTTACACTGGTCAGTGTGTATACGCCACTGAATCTGGGTCCCCCAAAATGAAGTATAGCTGCAGTTTTAAATGAAATGAAAGTATAAACAATAACTCATCTCACATGATTTGAATTACAAAAGCAGGACACGTTCCCGGAGCAACATTTGGTCAACCAATCATGGACATGATTTTAACCCTTGAAAGCCTATATATAAGTGTTTACTCATCACAAAAAAATGATATGATTTACAGTCAGAGCTTATTTTACATTTATGTGATATTTATGATTTAGTATGCATGTGAATACACTGTTTTTAAGATGTTTGTATACAATGATGTTATTATAATTGAACATAAAACTTTCTAGACTAAAAATCAACTGAATGTTCAAGGATATCCAAAGGCATTCAAACATTCATAGCCTTCTACCTGGCTAGAAAATAAAATAAATGACTAAATAGATTAAATTATTAATAAAGATGCATACATGGTACAGTGGTCTCAATATACACACACAAAGGCACGTATCGTATACACCCTCTGTTTTGCCCAGAACTATAATTCATTTATTTAAGGATTGTCTTATTGAGTAATTTTAGTGCTTTGAATATGCAGAATGTTTCATCTCAATTGCATTTATTTAATGGACAGATACTCAATGTTTTTTTACACTGAATCTAGAGCATATGGGTGACCCTGACCCTCATACACCTACACCTACAATTTGAGATGAACCCTTGCCCTATGATTTTAGGTTAGTAGGGTTTGCTTCGGTTTAGAGTTGGTAAGAACATAGTTTCAGGTTCAGTAGAGGATGCTGAGCAACATGTACTACTAAACTAGTTAATTCCCAAGCACTGAACATTGTTACAGGATATAAACACAACAGCATCAGAATGAGAACAGAGCAGCAGACGAGGCATTCAGAGAGGTCTAGAGGAGCTCTGACCTGCTCCTTGAATCAGGTGATGACAGCCTGGACCCACTCCACGGGCTTCAGGAAGTTTGAATCTCAGTTGAATGCTTTGACATGACCATGCAAACTTCACTGTTCTTTAACAATAAGACACACACACACATATATCATTCTTTCATTCATTGTAATCAGTACATTAAACAGCAGGGTGTTATCTTCCACAGACACTGAGGGGCCTGCAGCACTCAAGTGTAACATGTAGTTTCCTTAACCTCTGAGTGCTTTGTTAGTTACAGCTTTGAAAGAGAAAAACGATTTTTAAAGAAAAATAAAGGTCATACCATCAAAGTGGTATCAAGTGCTTCACTGTGTGAAACTATGTATTGATACACCTGACTCAGTTCTGGGTTGGACTTTCTTCAGTGAGACGGTGTAACACTGACCTCTACAGGTCATTACAGGTATAACCCTGAGAGAAACCATTATTCTGAACTCTCGTGTTTTGTTTGGTTTTTCGCAAATGAAGTCTTAATATCTACAACACATGAGTCTTTTTCATTATTATAACATCAAACAGAATTGTGCTCAATGAGCGGGAGAGGGAGTTTATTCATAATTACATACAGTTATGTGCTTGGAAGTCTGAGGCAATTGTTGTAGCCTATATTTATCCTAAATGTTCAGATGAGTGGTTGACAATTACAGGTTTTTCAGTAATTATTTGGTCACACACCTCAACCCGGAACATTCGTTTAATTTAGGATGTTAAAACACACACTTGTATACTTAAGGTTTAAGCATGTTCTGCGCAATATGAAAAACAATTCATATTGTAATATCATCATAAACACGTTTAATTCTGTCTGACGTCACAAATCACTGCAAATTCTAACGAGTATAGATTTGACCACAGTCACGTGACAAGCTCGATTTTATTGTCTTTCAAGGATGAGAACAGACACTGTGTACAGTAGTCACATGCAATACAAAAATATGACTGTACATGACATTTATCAACCCATTTAAAAAAAGTTTCCATGTTTTTTGTTTTTTTTTTACATGAAAAAATATAAAGAATATATACATCTGGGATAGCACAGCAGTACCTATTCAAAATGTCATGATGTACAGTATATATATTTATATAAAATGTCCATATAAATATTAAAAGATTTCGGTTCATTGACTGTACAATAAATAAACCATATTTATACATTAATATTTTACAATGTCATTGATATTTCCAAACCACAGTCTTTCCAAGAGTCCAGTCTTTTCACAGAACAAACAAACACACATCCTTCCACATACACAATATTACAAACACGCACGTTACACACAAACACGCATGAGATTTCATGTTTACACAACCTATGCACACTGTTCTGTTGGGTTCATCGAAATCTTGCTTGAATACAAACGTTCTTCATCTTCTTCATGGAAAATCAGGCTCTGTCGGGTGAGAAGACGCACATTGCTTCTCTTTGGCTCATTTTCGCAATCTGTGCTCAGAAAGGGCCCTCATGTGACTCACACACAAAATTTTGTTAGACACCCACAGCTAACAACTCTCCATCAAGAACATTATCATTTGTGGAACAAAACGTCTACTATCGGACACCGTGGAGGAAGAGTGACAACTAAAGGTGTGTTAGCATGAACCAGACGAGCCAATCAGAGACGGAAGCAGCGCATGTCACACAGGACTAAGAGGCACCAAGACCACAGGAGAGGAAGAGAGAGAGAAGAACATCTTCATCGTAGTGTCACTGAATCCTGCAAATCCAGCGGGAAAAATGCGTCACGTGACATCACGAACCGGAGCAGAAAGGGAGAACCAGTCGCACACCCCGAAAATAATAATAGGAATAGGAATAAAAAAGGCAAAGCGTTTCGTTTTACACATCGCCACAGCAGTCGCCCATCCCAACACCCACAGAATCAAAGAAAGTGAGAGACAGAAGAGCAGGCGATGTTAGTTTGTAAGTCCAGAAGAGGTCAGGCTTTCAGCAGGCATGCAAGGCAGAGCCAGGAATTGTGTTTTGCATTGCTCATGTTTCAGGCACGCGGCTACAACCTACAACGACAAGAAATAAACATAGACAAAAACAGAAAGAGAAGCAGATTAGAGAGCAAACCCATAGTTCTACAGTTATGAATTTACAGTTGGAGAAGAAATTAGCAGTAGGAAAGACTTTGTTAAAGGTGCACTAAGCAATTTTTTTGTTTGTCATAAAGTACCTACTATTTAACTGGTCTTGTGCTCTCAAGATGGAAGTTACAGTGATGAGTGAAATCAGAAGGACCACCTTTATATACACAATACAACAGACTAAGAGAGCATCATTTACATTTTTGGAATTCAATTACTTAATGCACTTTCAGGAATGAAGGAAAGGAAGTTAAGAGTGCAAAGAAGCAAAGAGATCATCTAAAACTTGACATATTTAGTATGAAAAAGCTGAAATTACTAGCAAACACTACTAGAAAAATAATACTAGAAAAAAATAATATTAATTGTAAGAAGTAATAATTATTATAAATTTGCAGGTATTAATTACAATATATAAAATAAATATCTAATAAACAATTATTAAATAATTAATAAAGAATTGTTGTTGTTATCTTAACACATCACCAATAATTATTAATATTATTTATATTAAATACTACTACTAACAATAATTTATGTGTGTGTGTGTGTAGTTATTTTAAACAATTTCATTGCTATAATTAAATTGTTATGATTATGGGACTAAAAATATAAGTAATAAAAATTATTATTATTTTGTTGTTATTATAATTTATACAAATATTATAATATAAAAATAGTAAAACAATTATTATTATGATTATTAATATTATTAAAATACAATTATTGTGATTGTTTTTATTATTTAAATCCATCTATAATTATTATTATTATTTGCTAATAATCATGGGATTCAAATATAAGTAATAAAGCTTATTATAATTATTATTATTTTGTTATTAAATATAATAACATTATTAATAATAATAATAATAAACAATGATTGTTGTTATTATTTAAATACATACGTAATAAGTATTATTATTTGCATTAAATAGTAGTAGTAGTGTATTTTTGTTTAAGTATAACCAATACAATAAAAACCAGCAAACAAACAAATAAACAAAAGTTATATTATATTTGCATTAAACACTACTAATTATGTATATATGTGTGTGTGTGCGTGTGTGTGGTGTGTATGTGTGTGCGTGTGTGTATTATTTATTTTACATAATTTGTATTGTTATTAAATTGCTTATTTTTCCAATTTAAAAGTTTCTCTCCAAGTGCTGATCCTGCTCTTCTGAATGTTAGACAGGCGCTGCTGATAAAAATAATGACTGAACAAGATAAAAATAGTCTTAAGTGAAGAGAAGGTCAGACAGAAAGGAACCAAACAAACAACACATTTGATTCACTGCGGTGTCTCTGAGGTCATCTCTGTCCTCGTTTCTGCAGACTGCGCAGGTTTCTTCCACCTGTTTGTCCTCTTTTCACAGCGTGCCAGCTTCTAGGATACGTACTCTGCAGACTTCCAGAAGTGGCCAGGATGAGACAGGCGGCGGTTGAGTTTGGGCAGTTTCTCCAGCATGTCGGCCAGCTGCGTGAACGTGGGCCGATTCCGAGCATCATATGACCAGCAGGCAGACAGAATCTCCTGCGGGACGGACAGGAATCCAGCAATCAGCACAAACAGCTGACCTTTGGATGGTTTTTACAAGGAGAACGCCTGAGACACCTCATTTTGGTCCAATTATAAGGTAGCACTTTAGTGTTTTCTGCTTCTCTTAAACATGACTTAAACAGTATTAAACTATGAAATTAAATTAAAAGAATTTAGACTTAGAAATTCATACGTTTATTATTTACAAATAGTTAGCATGATATACAACTACATTAAACTATAAAAAAATATTTATATATTTCTAAATGATGCTATTTTTTAATTTTATTTTTAAATTTCCAATATGGTCTAGCTGTCACATGACCTAATTCTCACCCATAAACGGTCTGGGTTCGACTCTTGGCATGGGAAGTGCAGTGGAGTAGCATCATTTCACTGAGCATGTGTCAAATAATAAATAGACTTGTGGCACTCACCGTGACCTCTTTTCCCAAGTTGATCTCTGCCAGGACCCTCCTGATGCCCTCTCCACTGCCCACCTGCCAGATGGTGGCCTCTACGGGCTGACTGGTGATGGGCCAGTCTCTCGCCTGCAGCTCGTACCAGATGGTGCTGAAAAAGAGCAGAGAAAGGCGGCAGGTCAACGCAGCACTATCTGGGGATGAGTTATGTCTGAAGTCAAGTCCATTTCTCACCCAAAGGCATAAACATCAGCAGCATTAGAAAACGGAAGTCTGTCCTCGTTGTTTCCGGGACTCATCTTACGCACGATTTCTGGAGCCAAATAACAGATCCACCCGTGAGGAAGCTTCAGCTCGTTTTCCCGTCTAAAAACACAACAGACACTTTAAACCGTCAGTGCCAGTCCATGTTATCAAGAGTAATGCAGTGACTTACCGGCCCTCCTGAACCACTCCAGAGATCCCAAAAAGGCCAAAGTCAGTTATTACTACTTTGTTTGTGTCATGAAAGACGTTTTTGGATTTAAGGTCCTTGTGAACGATGCCCTTAGCATGAAGATAGCCCATTCCCTGAAATACAGGAAGCACAAGCGAGACGTGACTCGTACAAACCACACACATATACAACACATCATGCACTTTCATAAAAAGTGTTTCCACACTTATTAACACTGTAAATCTATCTAGCAAAGTTTTTTCATATTTCATTTTTTTTACTTAAAATAATGTAAACTAGCAGACAAATGTTTGGATTTTTTTTTTCATGCATTTACGTTTATTCATTTAGCAGATGGTTTTATCCAAAATGACTTACAAATGAATTTATAAATTATCAAATTTATTTATAAGAAATTACTTATTAAATCTACATAAATTTACAAATTATATTTGAAAAAAATACTGTATCTACAGTAAGTATATTTATATATTGGATTACAATATTATGGAACATTCTTGCAATTTAAAAGTATAGTTTTCCATTTTAATATATTTTAAAATAAATTATTTTATCCCTTTGATGCAAAGCTGAATATTTAGCACCCATTACTCTGGACTGATTAAAAAAAATTCTTCTTAATATTTAGTGGGAACTGTGATACACCATTTGAAAGATTTACAAAAGATTTCGGTCAAATAAATGCAGTCCTTTTGAACTTTTCATTCCAAGAATCCACAATTTATGGTTTCCACAAAAACAGTACAGAGTAAAAGACTGATAATATATATTTATATTAATAAATATTGTTAATAATCAAGCGCCAATAATAATTTACAATAGCCGAGCCCCAAATCAGCATATTAAAATGATTTCTAAAAGATCATCTGATAGAGAATACTGAAGTAATGGCTGATGCAAATTCAGCTTTTCCATCACAAGAATAAAAATATTTTTTTAACAATTTAATCTTATTTCACAATATTATTTTTTTTATGATTTTCAAAAAAAAAAAAGCATGCAGCCTTTGTGAACACTTTCAAAAACATAATTTTTAAAAATGATTATTCCAAACTTTTGACCACTAGTGTACATTTTTAACACTATAGACTTTTATTATCTCAATATTAAATAACGGAAAAATATTTAATTCTGCTGCATGAGTGTTTCGAATGCAATGGCAATGATGACAAATTTGACCTATTTCTCTCTTCTGACCAATATTATCAATCTCATAGATTGTCATAGAAGCATTAGATTGTTTATTTTTCTTCAGCACCATACAAGCTTTCCCAACTATGATGAAAAACACGGTCCTTAAACATGCAAGCACTACCTTCACAATCTCCTGCGCGATCTGCCGAGTCTTATTGATGTCCAGCGTGTTTTTGGTGTCCCTCACGACGGAATACAGCGTCCGGCCTTTGCAGAAGCTGTGGGGAGATGAAGACGTGCTCGTCAGTGACCATCTCTCGATCACTCGACGGACTCAGATGTTTGAAACTTCACCTGGTAATGATGGCGAGATGAGGCGGGGCCATGCAAGCGCCCATGAAGAGGACGACGTTCTCGTGCCGCGTCTGTCTGTAGTTCATCACCTCCTTCTTGAAGAGCTTCAGGTGGTCCTGGTTGTTTCCGTCGATCTCCAGGAGCCGGATGGCCACCTCTCCGTGCCAGCGGCCGCGATGGACCCGGCCCCAGCGACCCTTCCCGATGAGCTCGCCCAGATCCAGCTGCTCGAAGGGAATGTCCCACTCCTGCAGGTAGACGCTGGTCTGGCTGGCCTTACGAGAGATGGGACCTTTCCAGTGGGTTCCTCCTCTTGTGCTGGGCAGGTCGTCCAGCTCGTCTCCTTCACACTCTCCTTCTGAGCTGTGGTTCAGCTCTTCCATATCCTCCTCCTCTGCTACATCTTCTTCCTCCTCTGCTTTTATTTCCTCTTCTTCTTCCTCCTCAAGATCCTAGACGAGAGGAACCAACCACAATGAGTAGTGCTGGAAGTGCGACTTAAGACCGAAACAATTTCTGTGTCACGCTCTTTCCAACTTTGTAAATGGTTACAGAGGAAAAACAATGCCTATTTTATATTATATCTGTATTCCACATACAAAATCTGATTCAGTTCCGCAAGCGTCTCACCTCTCGGTCATCTTCCTCGTCTTGTTCTGCGTGCATCTCCTCCACTGATGGATCGATCTCGTTACTGTATATAAAATGAAATATTTAGCTGTCATTATGACTGAATGCAGAACAGGCAGCAGTATATTTACACTTCCCTGCAATAATTTTACAGTTACTTACACTGTGTCTGGGAGGCCATCTGAATGAAGGATGATGGGACTGCACACATCTGTAAAAGACATGATGATATTGACCAGTGTATTGTGTTTGAAAGACTCTGTAAACATGTTATTTCTAGTTGCACCGATGCAGAATTACTGATTTTATTATCGCTCAATGTAACATGCAGTGCCACAAATCACCAGCAGGGTGCAGCTCATCTCACAAGTGTAACCTGCTTCTGCATAAACACCAGCATGCAAAACATGCCAAACACATTACTTTAGGCATTGCTCAGATTTGTACATTTGTAAAAGTTTACTGCAGACTGGTCAAAATGACGTGCTGGAGACTATGCTAGCCATTTCATGACTGAAAGTCTGCTGAATTTCATTTATTTAGACAAGGAATCCATAAAATGAAGGGGAAAAAATAAGATTTATTTAGATAAGAGGTACTTTATTGTTCTTATCAGAATAACGTTAGCAGCATGAAGCATTCAGTGTACTATCATAGTATTTTTTCATATTACAAATTAGCTTACATTTTTATGTCTTCAGTTATGATGTTTGCCTTTGTCATTTTTATTAGCTTTTTAAAATTTCTATTTAAGTATTTTTTTTATATTAGTTGTCACTTTTCATACATTTAATTTTCATTTTGTGTTTTTTGTGGTTGTATATAGATTTGTTCAGCGTGACTTTTTTAAAGATTTTATTTTAATAAAAAATAAAACTTTTTAATAGTTTTAGTTTAGAATAATAGTCTTTTTTTCATTCTAGCTAATTAATTAATTAATTTATATATATATATATATATATATATATATATATATTTCTTTTTTCTTTTACAAATATTTCATTTTCTTATGCTTTTATTCACTGAAATTTTATTTATTTTTTTTTTACTGTTTTTTGGGCTTTTCTGTTCACCACCGTAGTGCGAGACTGAATATACGCCTGATTTTAGCACTTTGTATATATTATATGAAATAACATGCATTTATTTATCATGATACATTTGTTATTTTTTCACTATTTAATGAATAACTGTGTTAAAATATCTCACTCAGATGCTGCAACTGTTTATTGCATTTGCCCCTCTGAATCCTGGAGGTCATTACGAGGGCTGAAGAACACGACAGAGTTTGTTTGTTAACTCACCAGGAAAGATGAACTGCTGTCGGTGCTGAAAATAACAGGCAGCTTTGCCACACAAGAGGAAGACAGGCAGGAAGCAGACAGAGAGACAGTCTGGGGTTAGAGGCCAAGTCCTATTATGCCTTATGTTGAGTTACAGTGTTACATGCAGATAAAGAGTCCTGAATATCAGCATTTTTATTTTTCGCCTG
Organism: Carassius gibelio; assembly: GCF_023724105.1. Classification (NCBI taxonomy): domain Eukaryota; kingdom Metazoa; phylum Chordata; class Actinopteri; order Cypriniformes; family Cyprinidae; genus Carassius; species Carassius gibelio. The sequence continues at coordinate 19,276,769 of NC_068405.1, read as the reverse complement.
GGATTAATGCAGATGTGTGTGTTATGTATTAATCAGTGTAGTATCAGCTCATGTGTTCATTTATTGCAGTGTCAGTGTTTACAGGTGCTTACCTGGAAAGTGGAAGCGGTTGTCACGGTGGCCCTTAGGGGAGGGGTTTGGGGGCGGGGTTACACTTGGAGGATTGCTATGCTGGAAGGGGGCGGGAGATGAAGGCGTAGAGGAAGTGGTGGAGGATGGGTTACTGCTAGAGTCCAGCTGATTCAACACCGGTGGTTGATCCTGCAAGAATGGAACCAAATTGATGCCGCAGAATTGTTTAAAAGAATGACACAATGTACATAATCTGGAGAATATATACTGTCACATTCTGTCACACAGGAACCAAGTACCTTCTTTGTTATTGCCTTCGGTAGTGTCCCGAACTGTGGCGCTTCGGGGGGACGGTCCACGGGGTTGTTAATGTCCGAGGGTACAGACTCAGTCCTACGAATCTTTGTGACTGAGAGACACACGTGAAATGATTAGAAAAACATGTCTGTCATTATTGATGTTCTTATATGTGAGCAACAGATGAGAGAATCTTACTGGGCAAAAAGGAGATTCTGCAGGGCGGAGCTTCTTTAGTGCATTTGTTGTGACACTTTAACCTACGAGAGGATAAGACGAGACATGAATGTGTGATATTCACATTACTCTGAGGACACAAAGACAACAGCAGTTAATGAGTGTAGTTTTCTTGGGTAACCCACAAAACTAGTTGAGAACATTCAGAGGTTATAAAAACTATATATAACTATAACACTATATATATATATATATATATATATATATATATATATATATATATATATATATATATATATATATATATATATATATATATATATATAATTTTTTAAGGATGGTGAACAATATATTATATTATAATTGTAAATGTATGTAGTATTTTCAGCAATGGTAGTTTGTACTAAACTGAATTTAATTCATACTGGTTTTAATAAAAAAAAAAAAAATCATTGCATGGATGGCAGGTTGACTTTCAGTACTGTATTATAATAAAGATGATTATATGTTCTGCACTGTTGCAATGGAAATTCAGTTGAATTTGTTTTTCTTTTCACTTAGAAAATAATCACAATGCAAAAAATAATTAAAAAATTAAACTCATCCTTAAAATAGGTTTAATCTTTTATGCAAAATAAAGCTGTTTTTTCTTTTCGGGATGTGAAATATGACTTGGATACTGAACATTAGCGAGGAATATTTTATGTTTTTAGATATTTTAAAGAATGTTGGTAGCTAAACAGTTTCAGTTCCCATTGATTTTCAGTGTGTATGGACAAAACAATTATGGGACCTGAAATTGTTCGGTTAGTTATCTTTAGTTATGTTCAACAGAAGAAATTAAGTTACATGGGTTTGGAACAACATAAGGGAGACAAAATAAAAAAATATATATATATTTTACTCACCTGCAGTGTTTGCATTTCACCCCAAATATCATGTTTTTCTGGCACACTTGACATGTCTGAGAGAGCCAAGACTTTGTAGAAAACCTATAAACACACATACACACACACACACACAAAATATCTTTCTGTTTCCAGGACAAATTTCAACAATCATTTCCACCGATTTTGTTCAATAAAGGAAACCCTAAGAGGCGGGGTTACCTGTGAGTGACAGCCAGCCCGATGTCTCTCCGCAGAGCTTGAGGTGAGCTGCGGTGGACAGCAACATTATCTAGAGAGCAACAGAACAGAGAAAGTTTAAACTAGAGACTTCATTTGAATAAGTATCTCTAAACAGCACGCTTTTAGACATAACAAAACCACCAGATATACTGGACCTCCAAAACATAAGAAACACTCGTCTAGACTCAGTAGTAAACTCTTAGTAAATAGCTGTGCTTTTACAGAGTCCTGCTGGTGAATCATTTACTCTGCTCTCTGAAAATAAACCGTCAGTGATAGCAGGAGTATTTTGAGTGTGTAGAGCGCAGGTGAGAGCTTCCTCTTCACTCTGAGAGGTTGAACTTTGACCTCAGTCTGATCAGCATTCAGCAGGCACTTCACTGCAGTCTGGTCTATTTGAACTACAGATCTGCTCAGTCAAGGACTGTGCATGTCTTTGAAATGCTGTGATTGTGCTGCTGAACTCACTCCGCAGGCCGATGTGCTCTTCCTGTAGTGTGGGAGTGCCTGGCAAAGTGTACGGGGCCGTGGCGGGTGCTGCCCCAGGGGTCCATGTGGAGAGAGTGGGCGAGCGAGATGGAGAGTCCTCACAACCGTTCCCATTAATCTGAACATTCAGAAACAGCTTGTTTTTCTTCACACACCTAAGAATAACGAAAGACGGTCAATGTCAGGCCAATAATTCGGCTGCTATCTGGTTAATTTGGTATTAATTGCACAAGTTCAGCCAGCTCGGTCAATGAAACATGAACATGCACATTTCCTGTTATAAAAAAATATTTCTGTCAATTTGGAGGAAACAAACATTTATTCAACGCCAAATGCATTAATGCTTTAAAAAATCTATTTATAATAATGATGATAATTGTCTGGTTCGTGTATCCCTTGGGTGTCCACTAGAGGTCTCACTTCCCCATATCATCACCCCACTTCAGGAACTGCATTTCCCACAAGCGTTTGTCTGGACTCATCACTGTTCATTGCACACAGCTGTCCCCACTTACATTGTTTGCACATGCCTAGAAATACCCTGTTTGTTTCTGTCATGGTTATGGAGTCCGCGTCTTATGTCACTCTGTATTTCGTGTTTCCTTGCGGATGTTCATGTTTCTTGTTTTGACTGCTTACCTGGATTTTGACCTTTGCCTGGCTGGATATATGATTTTTGGATTCCCCTAATAAACACTGCATTTGTATCTACTTGTTTGTGTGTGTTCCCTGACAATAATAATAATGTAAAATAATGCATTCACTATAATATAGTATGTTTCCATGTACATTATGCTGGACATTTGTTAGCTGATTCCATCACTATGTAGTCCAGCTGCATCATTTAGTACAATTTAGTGCTGTCAAACAATTAATCGCGATTAATCGCATTCAAAATAAAAGTTTTGTTTCCATTATATATGTGTGTGAGTATTTATTATGTAAATATAAATACAGACACATACAGTGTATATTTAGAAAATATTTACATCTATATTTATATTTATATAATTTATATTATAAATAAATATATTTAATATATATATAAAAAAAAATTCTGAAATATATACATGCATGTGTGTGTATTTATTCCGTATATTCATTATAAATACACACAGTACACACATATATTATGTAAATGAAAACACCTATTTTTTCGATGCGATTAATCACAATTAATTGCTTTTACAGCACTAGTACAATTCATATAATTATATTAAAATGAGTTTATAAGGAAATAATATGCATGCATAATTTATTACTTTTATTTTATTTATTTTTTATTAAGCCTGAGTGTTCAGATTAAAATGTTTTAAAATCATTACGCACATTTTTGTCATGTGTGTCCAAACTTTTGACTAATATCTTGGACAGAAAATATCTGAATCAGCCCATATCGAACAAACAGCAACACAAATGTCATGAAACAGCCGGCAAACAGTGTCGTTATTCTGTGGTCACATTGTTGGTGTTATTGGTTTTTACATCATCACAGATTGCGATTAGTCACTGCAAAGAAACAGGGATGACTTATGAGTCGATTCCAGTGAATTAACCCTATAAAACCTGACATATTATAAATGGAATTTATTGAACATTTAGAACAATCTTATGCCTTAGAAACTTATGAAATATGTATAATGTAGGCTTTATAACGTTAAATACTTTGACAAAGTACTTTCTGAAGTGTGTACTTTTGTGGTTCATTTCCTCGTGACCTACTTGTTAGCGGGTGTATCTTCGATGCGGTGTCCGAGCTGACTCTCGTGGCTCTTGCTGCGGGGCAGCGAGATGTTTGGGAGGAGGTGCAGAACTTTGCGGGACGGTGGAGGAGGTGTGCAGGGAGGCTTGTGGCGGTGTCTCCTCCGGGAGGGAGGGGTTATGGGTGGAGTCGAGGTGTGTCCATGGAGTCTGACGGGACGGGAGGTGTAATACGGGCTGGGGTCGGTCAGACTCTCTGCGTAGCCGTGGTAAATGTGAGCCTCGCCGGGTGACAGGATGTAGCGGGGGTACGGGCAGGTGGTGAGGGGCGTAGAGGGGGTGGAGGGAGTGGTCATGGGCCGGGCCAAAGGGGAAGGGCTGTGGGGACGCATGGAACCTCCTAGTAATGGAATCTGGTCCACTGGAGTCAAGCCGCGACTGTCCCGCCTCATGGGCTCGGAGAACCAACAACCGCTGTCCTCTTTAAACTCCCCTGAAGGACATAAAGTTAAAGTCAATTCAGAAGATATCTAGTATTGGGGGAATCTCAGGGAAAGAGCGCTCACCTGACTCAGAGGCACTCTTTAAACAGTTAAGGGCAGCGCACAGCCTGGTGCAGTCCTCTGAACTGGAGCCCAGCCGTCTCATGGTTTCTTTCACCTGACTGTTGGGCATCTGCAGCAGCACATCCAAGGACAGCTTCACGTTCACTGCCTGATAAGAGCCAGAGAGACAGAGCGACAGTCTAAAATACCTTTTTAAAAACACTTCGGCAATGTGAACCAGAACAATGTAAGGAAAAAAAAATAGATTTTATATTATCCATTAGGATTTGATTGGTTACATCATCAGAGTCACTATTAGATATTCATAAATATTTACAAATTTGCACTGATACACTGTGAACAGTAAGTCTAGATTTGACGAGATAAAAAACACTAGGTGGATTTTTATCAGGACAGATTGGTTGTGTACACACACTGCCAACACACATTTCAGTTCAAACAACTTGTAAAAGTGCAGGTTGCATCCAATGACCTCTTTAAAATTTTGGTCAGTAAGATTTTATTATTTTATGCAATAATGATGCATTCAAGTGATCAAAAGTGACAGTAAATGGTTTACAAAAAACAAGCAGCCCTACTGTTTTCGACATTGACAATAATAAGAAATGTGTCTTAAGCACTAAATCAGCATTTTAGATTTCTGAAGGATCATGTCACACTGAAGACTGGAGTAATGATGCTGAAAATTCAGCCTTCCATAACAAAAATATATTATATTTTAAAACACATTAAAATTGGAAACAATTATTTTAAACTGTAATAATATTTCCCATTATTACCGTTTTATATGTGATAAAATTGATGTAAATCTGGTCAGCCTGACATTATTTTATTTTATGTTTCCTCTATTTAGATGATGCGAATATGAATCATGTGCCTGTGTGTTTATTCTGACATGCAAACTCTTTAAATAATAAGGAAACACTTTTAAAGACATCAGCAAGATGCCTGTCAATTAGAGGGTTATTCGTGTTATTTAGGGACACATACAACAGGACACACATACCTAAATCAGTGCATTCTCTAGTGAATAAAGCTCTTCAAATTCCCAGGACACATGACCTCTTAGAACTAATTAATCTCATTCCCTAATTACAAATCTGTGTGATTGATTTGAAGTGAATAGCTGGACTGATATTAATAACAAATTATTCCAGAACATCTCACACAATCATACTGTAAATATGTAGTAAATCTCACAACCTGATTTATTTTGGGGGCTTTATTTTTAATGCCATTCATACTAAAGAGCACAGGATATGAGAAGTAAGAAAAGCAATTCTAAAATGAAATGACATGTATATGACAAAGTATCGTACCACAAATAAGCAAATGATTTAGCTGAGCAGAATAAAATGAGGAAGGTCCACTGCTGTCCGTGAGAATGGATGCTATGTAATGTAGGAGTAGATCAGTGTCAGAGAGAGAGAGAGAGGCTGACTCAGCATGCTGGGTAATTAGAGTTGGTGTAGCTCGGGTCTGCTGGGAATGTGGCTGTGGCCAAACTGCCAAAACACAGCAGATTTTCTAATTCCTCAGCTTTACTCAAAGATACTGAACTACAAAGCATAAAACATATCAACACACTCTCAAATGAACACTCAATAATATGTTTTTGTTAGAGTTAGTGAATTTCTAAGAAGATTTGAGTCCAGCCTCACACATTCCTAGAGGAAGCTCTGACATCGTTTAATTTGGTAATAATGATAGGCAAGATGCAGACATGCACTTACAATCTCAGACACCTGCGCTTCCACTAGTGATGTCACTTGCAGTCTTTTTTAATTTTATTTATATGATGCATTTATATCTCTATATATATTTAGATATATATATAGATAGATAGATAGATAGATACATAGATACATATAAAAACATTATTATTATTTTATTTTTTTTACAAAAAAATACATTTTTGTGAAATAGTATCCAGACAAATAAAACCATGTTTTTTTATTTTATTTTTTTATTTATTTCTATTAATCAAAAACATAAATGATAGAGCACATTACATAAACACACATTAAATAACGAATATTTACATGACAATCACAAAATCACCAGATACTAATTTTTCTTTTTTTCCCCTTTTTTTTATATATAAAAATGTATTACTTTTCTGATTTTTTCTTTTTTTAATTTGGTATGAAATATTATCCAGACATATATACTGTACCCACTGATTGGCCTTCTGAGAGTCACATTGCTACATCGATAAATTGCATTTTTGTGTAAAAACAGGTGACATTATCAAAGTACTGAATATTTACAGGAATATTCCCTCTCCTCCAAAAAAACAGAAACATCTTACCTCTATGAGCTCAGGTCTGACGTTGATGGTGCGTAACCAGTTCTCCAGCCGTGGGTAGCTGTTCAGGGCCAGCGGCCTTTCTGTGTCTGGCACCTTCTGCTTACACTGCAGCTGTTTACAGATGTACTTCATGAGCTTGACCTGCAGGGGGCAGCAGAGTACAGAGCAGATGAGGGAGGGGCCGTCAGGGGGGGCGTGGTCTGTTAGAAGCCTTTATTGCCTCTGCGGTTTCACACACAACCAAAGTACAATTTCACATACAGTTCATCAGAAACTGGTACATGAACATGATAGACGTCTCAAAGGACACATGCACATATAATCATTTCAATTCAGATTTAATTGACATGGATGTGAAATCTCAAAATATTGTAGTGGTCAGGACTCAACTAACCTACATTTTGAAACTGCTTATCTAATCTGTCAAAAAAGTATATATAATTACTGCTTTATAACCCTTTTTCCTCATTTATTGCATGTATTTTTGTACTTTATAGTGTTTGTTTCTTGTTTATAAATTAATATCCTCTCCACAAGTACTTAGGTATGCTTGCATACCCAGTATGTACACGTTTACAAGGGCACACACACATACTGTATGCATGCATATTACATATTACGCACTGACATATATAACATTTACAAGCTATTCACCTATCTTCGGTTTTCAAGATTTCTTGTTGTATATTTTATTTTATTTTAACATAATTTTGTGTTATTAAATGTTTAGGTGGAGTGGAATGGTATATATATATATATATATATATATATATATATATTTATATATATATATAAATTTAAATTAATGGATTTTAATGGATTAATGGATTTCCATTAGATTAATGGATTTATATAAACACACACAAAAAAAATTAAATCATGAAAAAAGCACACACAAAAAAAACAATGCATTTTTTATTTCAGGATAGCAGTGTCGTTCTGCTATATAAATGAATAAGTCACAAATGCCCAAATTAACACTGATCCAAAGCTTTGCATTATGCGGTGTCTCTCATCAGCATCAGTCGCCATTAAATCACAACACCTGCAAGACAGATAAATAACACGGCATCAGAGCACACGCAGTTTGAAATCTAACTGGATTTTCTCTCCCTCTCTCTTTTTTGTGCTCCCCTTCAGCAAACAGGGCTGTCAGCTATAAATAACTGTTATTATATGGAAGGGAGCTGCAGCCCTCCTCATGGGGGCGACTGCACTGCTGGCATGGCAACCGAGTGTCATCGGAACACTGTGCTGACGGTGGGAGCGTTCTGACATCACAGCTCCACGAGACGCAGAGTTCACACGCCGGCTAAGACGGTCCGTCACGTCGAACGCAGCCGTCGCCGTCTGCTTCTAGCTGTACATGCCGCCATATGCACTGGGCTGCAGGATTGTTCCTCAGTCTGGCCTGTTCTGGATAATAAACACACTCCCAAACCACAATGGCTTATTCAGGAGGAATTTTCCAGCTCGGTGCAGAATGCTGACCCACCTCAAATTCACCGATACACTCAAAAAAACACATTTATTCCCTCGTTCTGGATGGGCCGCATGGACACCTCAGCAGAACAGAAGCGCTGATGACACAGCGAGACAGAAAGAAGAGAAGGGGGGAATAGTGGGACAGAGAGAGAGAACGAGGAGGGCTCACCTGCTGTGACAGTTCAGGTCAGCAGCTCACTGACGCACAGAGGCCCGTTACCATGAGGCCGACGGCCATAAAACGAGTCATCCTTTCACACTTCCCCCCCATCCCACTGCGGGCGCATGCAATCACTGCTTTAATGAGAACAGCACGCTTATACACGTGTTAAACAGCAGCGGCCAGACACACTTCATCCCACTATCTTCATTACCAGACACACCAACATACACATACAGAATATATAAATTGATCCCTGCATAATTTAAACTGATGTGCATACAATTATCTGCATGTTCAAAGAGACATTTCTATTTTCAAACTGATGCCAAAATCATATTCGATTGATTTTTTTTACATTTAATCTGACATACATACATATATATGCGAAATGAAATGAAAACCATATTCTCTCACTCACGGATCACAATAAAGTAAACTCAAACTTAGTCAAACGGATCTTGATGCATTCAAATTCATCCCCACATAAAACGATCCATAAATATGAAAACTGCTCTTTATTTACTTCAAATGATGTTGAAATACTTAAACGGATCCCTTGCATACTCAAACTGATTTCTACATACTTCAAGTCCACATAGTTGAACTGTATACTCAGACTGATCACTAAATACTCAGACCAATCAATATATAGGCTACTTAAAATGATGGCTACCTACTGTATATTCTTAAACTGATTCCTGTATACTTAAACTGATCTCTATATACTTAAAATCAAGTCCAAAACTCACACATTTAAACTATTTACAAAAATACTCAGTATTCAAATAGATTCTTACATACTGAAATGAACTCTGTAATTAAATGTAATCAAACGTAAGTCCACACCACTCATAGTGATCCCTACATACTCAAACAGATCTCTACTTATAGAAGTCTCTCATATATTCAAGATGATACATACATTATCATTATAATGATCCCTATATTCTCAAACTGATCCCTGCATATTAAAACTACACTCAATTTGTACTCTGTTTAAATGCATTTGTGTTATTGCAATGATCAGATCTTTGTACTGGAGAATTCCTGGCTGAAAGATCTCCGTCTTTATCTCCTTTACGTACCCGCACACACGGCCCTGAGAGATATCAGTATCTCAACAGGTGAATAAGTGCTTCAATGACAAGCTCTTCAGAGCCATCAGCTTACGAACGCACTCCCTTTGTACACATTCTCACACATGCATATTTCAGTAAAAAGGAAAAAGACCTTGAGCACACTGTCGTAGCAGAGGCCAATAAAGGATCCGCACACTGCAGTTGAGCATCTCATGGCAGACGGCAGAACAAACACTAGGGGTCAGGGGTCACACGCGTTGAAGGAGAGGGAACCGAAAGCACCTTGTGGGAGGTTGAGAGCCATTAAACAAGCAATTAAAGCTTCATTGCTAACATCTAAATGCTAATTATTAGGGCTGTGCAAAAAAATCGACATTTTGATTAATCGTTTTTTTTAAATGATGTCGATTCGATATCAATTCTAAAAAGCTTTGAATCTATATTTTCCAATATTTATTTCAGCAAACATTTAACAGAAGATTTGATAAATGTGAATCTTTTCATTAGTCTTTTTCACTAGATGTCACCCTCTTATTTACCTTGCGCGATGTTACAACAGAAAAACTGTCACTCATTCAATGCTTATCATGGCGAGGATAATGTGACAAGAACCAAGAACAAAGCGTGATTTGCAATGCTCAGGTAAATTTCTAAAGTAATACTACAAATCTGTGGAAGCATTTGACATCACGCGTAAAGGTAGGCTGACTACGTCAGACTTCGTACTTCCACTCAATTTCAGTTCGTTTCTGTTCTCAGTCTGAGATAACAAACCAGTTCCCAGATTTCCTCCGGCTCCGCAACAGCCGTCCAATCAGTGAACAGAGGGCGTGCTGAGAGCCGTGACGTAGACGCCAAGCGCCAAGTTTAAGATCGTAGTTTAGGTTAAGGAAATAGAAAACGACCACGGATATAGAGACACGGGACGCTATTCGCTCTGTTGTGGAGAATATTACCACCATTTGCCAACTGAAGCCCCAACAAGAAGAGTGTTTGTTTCACATTTTGAATGGAGGTGAAATTGTGGCCCTAAAGGGAAGTTTTGGGAAATGTTTAATTTATCAATTGTTACCGATCTCAGTGAGAAACTGGGGAGGCCAAAGTCCGGCAAGGCGATAATTGTGATTGTGTCCCCCTTGGTTGCTCTCATGAAGGATCAGGTTGAAGAGGAGGCAAAACTCGCTCGATGGTTTAGTTTTCGCAGCATTCCTGTGTTTACAATGGAAGTTTGAGGCGGCTGAGCAGGTACATAACACACATCATAATCAAACATTATGTGATTAGTTTACGGGTAACCAATGATTTTAAACTTCAGACAAGCCCAGGCCCCTGCCCCACCCACATGAGAAATTAAATGCTTGTCAGTTATACCCTTTCTGACTCTGTTTATGAAGCAAAGCGAAGTAGCAGAGTTTAGTATTTCCAGGCTAGCGTATAGGCGTCATAATTTCAACAATGAATGAATGAATGAATGAATGAATGAGTGAATGGCGGATGGTGCAACTCACTGTTTTGTTTACACAAGCGCGGACGACGCTCGTGGTGTTTTTAAGCTCTGTCATCTCACTATGATGATATGAATACTGGAATTTCATCCCCAGCTGCTCTGAGAGTCACTTCATTAGCATTTACTATTATATCATTTGACAAAACTACCATCATATCTCATACACAAGCGGCTGAAAGTTCCTCACGGTGAACCATCAAAATAAAAGTTTATTTAAACATGAACAAACTGTCAAAAATATATTACTATTTAGCAGTCTTAAGACTCGATGTAACAACAATGCTACTACTACTACTAAATATTAATAATTCTTTCTTTTTTAAGGAATAATCACATTTGCAGCACTTTGTTTGTCAAATAATAAAAGGATTTTTTTATTTGATTAGGATAAATTAAATTGTTTTATGCTTTCATCTGATTACCAGAAAAATTAAGAAGAACATTTTATAGGGCCGTATTATTGTTTAAAAAATGAACATATAAAAAAATAATAATTTTTTCTTTTTATAAATTCACCATTTGTTAACTGATGTTAATTTTTTTTTAATTTCAATAGCATTTGTATAAAAAATATATTCACTGAATGTAATTAAAACTAAAATTCGAATTGAATTGGGACATCTGAATCGATACCCAACCCTACTAATTATACCGAGGACAGTGAGCACTCCACTCAGTAAACCTCAAGTGCCATTCAAAAGCTTTTATCCATCACAGACAATATGAAAATATGTGTCAAGTTCTTGAGGTCTAAATTTTTAACAGCGCTCAGATTTCAGCAATAACAAAAAGGCCTTACAACTGTTTAACAGCACAAGGTCTAATCCGATGCTCACATACTGCACACTATACACAGGAAAAACCTGAAACATTTCCAGCTAAAAATCTCTATTTTATAGCCATTATAAAGCTGCTTTACAGTTTCTGTATATACATACACACATATATATATATACATACACACACATATATATATATATATATATATATATACATACACACATATACACACACACACACACACACACACACACACACACACACACACACACACACACACACACACACACACACATATATATATATATATATATATATATATATATATATATATAAAGATTCTTTATTATTCTTAGCCTCTATTTTCCTTAAATCTTAAAACTGAAATCATAGTTATATTGATCTAACCTCGGTAATGAGGTGCCATCCATTGTTTTACCTTCTAGTAAATATAGGTCAAACCAGCTTCTGGTGGTTTCTACTTGGTTTCAAGATGGCCACCTTGGTCAAGCTGGTTAGAACTGGTAAATCACCCTGGAACAGTAACTAAACAACTACCACATTGTCTAAAACCGCTTGACCACCTTAAGCTGCTATGACTCTGTTTGTCCAGCAGAGTTACCTATGGTTCATAAACTATAGCTGGTCTCTTTATAAGTCCATGACTACTTTGTGAACATGTGTTTAAAAAGAATGTCACGATCCTGGAACTAATCGTGATGTCCACCATAACGGCCACAGCACTGGCATGATTCCTGGATTTCTAGTCTCACAGCTCTGAGCAAAGCATAGAAACACCCACTTTCAGTGTTCTTTTGTTGGTTTGTCTCTGTGTACATTGATTTTGGGGCTTGGCCAAAGCTAGACGGAGATGAACAGGATGATTCTTCGCTGTTGGTGTGAAAGTTAAGGCCGCAGTGGCTTAAAGCCCACAGAGACACACCAACAGCCTATATTTCTCAGACCAAACAACAAAGCCCACCATCTCAAATCTTAACACAGCTAAACACTTCATTTATGTGGGTTGTGTTATTACTGATGGCAGATTTTAAGTTGTGTACTGTGCTAAAGTTGCAACCGCCATTGAGATGAATGTGAATGCTAACAGCTGGCTTCTCCAGGTATTATGAACTCACTGGAAATGTCTTAGTATTGAATCTACTTCACTAAATTGTCTAGCAGGATAAAATGTCTCTGTATTTTAGTCTCTCCAGTTGAATTTCTCATATTGGTAACACATGCATGCGTGGCCCAGATTAAATGTTTTAGGAAGGTTCTGTTTCTGTCCAGACCAGGTCCTGAGCCTATGCTTCTGTCTCTGCACACACACACACACACACACACACACTCATCACTGATAACAATAAACTGGTGAAAGTGTGACGTCAGGTTTCCTAGCAACTACACTCTTGGGTCGTCAGTAACGGTTTTTTTCAGAGTGGGATTTTCCCACAGACAGAAAAACATGGTGAAAACTAGACATCTCTACACAGCATGGCACAGTCATCTAGATTCTCCGAAATTTGTTGAATCATCAACTTGTTCTGAGTTTGTTGTATCATCACATATAACATATTTTTAGCCTATTGAAGCTAAAAACGTTCCTACAGTGACAAAACATTTTTGCACATGTATTATTCAGAAGTTGTGCTTTCATGATTTAGGAGACTTAAAGTTCACCCAAAATTGAAGATCTGTCATCATTTCTTTAGCGGAACACAAAACAAGATGATTTGAAGAACTGTTTATGTTCTGGACCCCACTGACTTTCATTGGATATTGGACAAAAAAAGTTATTTAAATCATCTTGTTTTGTGTTCTAAATTAACATTATGTGTGCAAAAAACAAAAACCTTACACATTTTTCTAAACATCTTCTTCTATATTTATATTTAACCAACAACTTTGCCTTGGATGTCCTAAGATATTCTCAGAAATACTAACATTTTTTTTTTTTAAATAAATGAGAAAATATCACAAATGGGAAAATATTATTTCTCATTAATGTTAAATGTATATTTGACTAAAACTATAACAAACATTTTGTTAACTAAAATAAGATTAAATACAATCAAATATGAACTAAATTTGCAACTTAAAAAAAAATAAAAAAATCACTAAAAAAAAATCTGAGGGAAACACTGTAGCCAAAAAGTGCCCATTTACTTTCTAAATGCTGTCTCGGACCAATGACTGAAGTATTAAAGATATATAATTTGTGAATAATTTCCAATATAATAACATAATCAGGTTTTTCTTATATACTTTGGCACCATGGGAATATATTATTACATAATCTAAATTAATAACAGTAATGATTTATACAATGATATATCGGAGCACCATGCAAATAGCATCCGATCATATAGTAATACCATGATAACACACTTTTTTATAGGGTAGCTGCTAAAAAGATGAGGTTTTTAATCTTACTGAGGAATATCTGGGGCAACCTGTTCTCAGACAGCAACACAACATCAGGAAAAAACTCAAATGGAGTCAAACACATGTGCATAGAGACAAAAACACCTACAAATCCCTGCATAATGATATTTCACATGTAAAATAAAAGAAAATCTATAATTTTATGATTTAAATGTTAACATTAGTAATATTAGGGGGGGTCACTCCTGCCCGACTGCAACACAGGGACGAGGCTGCCATGACAACGGCTCAGTGAGGTCAGCAGGTGTGATTGACAGCCAAAGAGCAGGAACCGCCCAGCTGCTCAAAGACCACAGACAGAAAAACAAGCTCGAGGTAACCGCCTGATCCACATTGATTAGCATGTCTCTCTCTCACCCTGGTCTAATGTGCTTAATGCAAATCCCTGCTTACGAGTTGCCAGCAGGCCTCAACTACCTGCAGGACACACAGGAGTTTAATACCGACCTCAGACAATCCCCAACACTACACACATGAGAGATTTACAAAAACCTGCAGCTAATCCCTGCACTGCTTCACAGACGTGTACACATGGTATGTATTGTGTCACATCTGGGTCGTGTGTCTGTGTATCTGCTGTATTCTTATAAAATACAGGAGCATTAATGAGCATGTATTAGGGATTCATTATAGAAGAAATAAACATAATCATCCATTCCCAGCAGCTAAAAGAAAAACACAATTTGAATACTTGACTTGGTAATTAATGACACACACATATATATATATATATATATATATATATATATATATATATATATATATATATATATATATATATATATATATATATATATATATATATATATATATATATATATATACATATACAATTAAACAGAAAATGGAGATTAATTGGAAGCTGGAAAAACTACTTGTACACTGGATTTAAGTTGATGTCCAAAGATGAATTAATGTTCTAATCTAAACTTTCAATTAATATCAATAACAATTGTGAGTGTATTAAATTATATTACACTAAAAACTACATTTACATTTTATATATATATATATATATAGGAAAACTACATTATACCCAACAGCAGCCAGTCAGCACTGAAGATGGACTCAAACACTTGTTGGCATGCAGTTTGAGCTGAACCGAAGGTGCACTAAAACAAAAACCCTTGTGGGAATAATAATAACCGAGGACTAGAGCTCATGGTTCTGGACTGATCGGTCTTGACCTGTCCACCAAACACTCAAGGAGGAGGTCGTTCACACCTCTCCAAACCTAGAGGAAATGTGGATGGAGGTTTGAAAATGTTCCTCACATGTTCATAAATACCAAAAACAGTGAAGAGCTGACAATCTTGCCATCAAAGAACGTTATTTGAAACCGTGTTATTTACAATCTGAACGTCTACATCATATGATCGCTGCCAGCCAGGATGAAAGCTCCTCATCAGGTCTTAGTGACGCAGCTCAGATGCGCTGGAGAATATCAGGGGAAGAGCTCAGCGCTGAGACAGCCACGAGTAATGATGGAACATCTCTTACCTGCTCTGCTTGGCTGGATCTGTCCCCCCCTCCCCATTCCTAGTCCATTGGGAGCCCTCAAACAGATGCAAGCTGATTGGCTGGCACTCTCCCTCCCCCTCCCCCCTCGCTCATGCTCTTCACGTCATTATTTTCTTATTTAACAACCAACCCTGAAAATGCGTAGGGAGGAAGACATCTAAATATAGCCACAGCCACGACAGCACACGACACGAATGCACTGCAAAACTCTCTCAAACAGCACTGCGGGGGGGAGCCCAGACTGAGGAGGGCTTCAACAGCTGACCGCTCGAGTCCGCAGAACAGGGACCCTCTGGAGCCAAGCTAGCTCTTCCTTTGTCACCAATCTCATTTATCCATAGAGAGAGATTGAAGATCTCTGCGTTTAAGTAGGTCACGACGTTCCTGAGACGGCATCTCATGCTGACCGAATCAAACATCACAGTTCATCAAAATCAGCACAATGAAAAGATGTGAGGAGACACACCAATCTCTCTCTGAAACGCAGCAGCTGGGGAAACAACTGCTGCAGGAATAACATTCCCAGGTCTTGAGAAAAAGACATAGGGTGCAAGCTGACTAGCTCTGGTTTGATCAGTAGAAACGATTTCAAGAGATTTCGCTAAATTTACAAGATTCTAGATCAGTTTCCAGAAGAATTGAATACAATTACTAACAACCTAGCAGGGTAATTAAAACTAAAACCATTAACTAAAAAATGTGTTAATAAAAAAAAAAAGGCAGAAATAGGAAAAAATATAAAAATTTTATGAACTTTAAAAATGAAAATAATTAAAGCAATAAAATTACTCGCTGGAAAAAAATATAAACTAAAGTTGAATTAAAACTAAAATAAAAATAAGTGAAACCTAAATAATATATAAAACTATAAAAGTGAAAAAAGCACATAACAAAATTGCAAAAAAAAAGAGCTTAAAATGATATCTGAAAATATAAAAATGTAATCACTTAAGATGAATAATCTTTAGCCAGTCTTAAAACGAATATCCATTTTGTATTTGTACATTTTCAATTTTAGAGGTTTTTTTTTTCAATTTATTTAAACAAAATAAAATACTCTAGAAAGTTCATATCAGCCATTTATCAGTCATAACGCAACAATTTTCTAAGTATCTGTGAAAACTGTAACATCTGTGCATCACTACTCACAATCAGCTCCCAAGTAGCTTTTATGGTTTTTATATTTTCAGTTTTTGCTTTAATTTTTACTTTTAAACTTAATTTTTATTTTGTTTATTAAAATAACAATCTTTTTTTTCATTTAATTGTAGGCAACATTTCTAATTTTTCTAACTTTTTTTACAAATAATTTTTAATAGTTTCAGTTCACCATAACAACACTGGTTCCCAATGGACAATATCAAATCCTACCCTACATTTTCTCCATATCCTGTTTCAAAAACTGCTTCATGTTGACTTTAACCCAAAAATCAAACTGGATGATAGCAACGTTGCCCCAGTATCAACAACATTCATCCAGAAACCCGTCCTACTTTCGTAAAGCAGCGATTCAAAATTGATGCAAAATACAGATCAGAAAAAAGTGCAGATCAGCGAGACGGCAGATGCAGGAGAGAGTGAGAACATTCGGTCAAACATAACCACACAGCACTTCAGCAGAATAATTATCTCCTAGCCAGAGTGGTGAGCTGTTTAAAAAAGACATGAAGTGATGTTATAAAGAGCTTTCAATGAGAATCTAATGCGAGTTCAAGCGTCTCTTGATTGCGCTGAAGTGTACAGGAAGTGGTGAGGGTTTGAATGTGATCACTTCAGATCTGTTGTTCATCCAGGGCCTGTTATACAGCTGGAGTATTGACGGGCTCCATCTGTCCTTCTGAACGACGCTCATAAGAGCACACTTACAATACACGTACCTGTTCAGCCGGGTTAAACAGGTCATACTGACTCTGGTTTTCTCAGAGGAACCTGGGCTGCTTACCTGAAACATGATTAAGCACCTTTAATTTACTGCAGCTACTCGAGATACAAGCTCTAAGAGAAGCAGACACAGCCAGAAAGTGCTACATTAGACATAAAGAGGAAGCAGGCTGAGAAAGGGCTCCATCATTTCCTGCAGACCTAACGGAAATCTCTCATATTTTATCAAAAATATTAAATTTGTGTTGCAAAGATAAATGAAGATCTCACGGATTTGAAATGACATGAGGGTGAGTAATTAATTACAGATTTTCCATTTTTGTGTGAACTATTCCTTTAAGGAATCAACTTGCTGTTCTTTTACTAAATTGTTTTTTATTTTATCTTTGGTGGAAGAAATAGCTTATGATGTACGGAATATCTCTACCATATCGTTTATCAAATAATATTTATTTATTTATTCATATTTAATAGTGTATTTCCCCTCGTTTAGATTACTTTCACAGTGTATGCTAACTAACTTAAAGTAGAACTTTAAAAATACAAACAATTTAACAACACTGTTAAATGCAATCTTAAGAAAGTCTCAAAATGTATATATTTTTCATACAAATAAAATCATGGTGCACAAACTATTTTTACTCAGAAATTGCTAGTAAATTTCACAATTAAACAGCAAGACATTAAACAAAATTTTTAATGACTTAAATAATACTTCCCTTGCAAAACATACTCCAATAATCTGTGAAGAAAATTATTATAAATTATATTATGATTACTCAACTCATTTGTAAAATTCAAAACAATTTTAGTTTCCCATTTATTTAGAAAAAAAAAACCATACAGATTTTTGATAATGCATGCTCACAAACATCAAATGGTCAATCATAACAAAAAAAAAAAAAAGAGACAAAAATAGTAATTTTATACTGTCATGTCTTGGGCCTTTAACCCCCAATCAGGACCAGTTTCCTTAAAGATCAGGAAACACAGATCAGTAGCACTCCATAAAACCTCTGAGGAGCTCCACAAACATCTCAAATCTCCAGAACAATCCCTCTGGTGCATGCGGTCAGATCTTCACCCAATACACAAAGCTACAGGCCCTCTGGGGCTGTTTGCACACCATCCACCGCACGGCTGCATTGATTCCTCATTAATTAACCCTACCAGCGGAGCAATGGGGCACTTTCCAGGTGGAGCATACATCAATATGGACAACTAACCGCCAATGTCGTGGAAGTCAGGGTGAGACGCTATCGGCAAAATATTGCACGGACCAGACGACAGTCCAGTGAAGGCTTTTACTTTTCAAATATCAGGACCTGATCTGTTTTGGAGATGCTGCAGGGACGCCGTGCTTTACACAGCATCTCACTGCCAAGAATATTTCACCTAGTCAACAGAACCAGGTCAAATAAACCCCCCACTGGGTTAGTGTGCTGTGAACTCCATCCATAAGCCAATGCTCAATGTTTTCCCTTACAAAAATGCACTGTGGTATTTGTGGTGTTTTATTTGTGATGATTTTCGATTATATTGTGCTTCCAAAATATATTAAAAAATAAAAAATCTGATAACTTCTTATGCTCATTTATTAAGACAGTAACTGTGGCTGTATCATTCTTACCATAGTACATTGATATTGTGCTGCTATCTGATTACTGTCAAATTTACACTAAATCTAATCCAGAAACCATTACTATGGCAAGTTCATTTTTATGCTGTTTAATGGAGAACCCCGAACAAAATTCTTCAGGAAACCCTGGTAATATCATGGCATATTTTTGTGAGAGGTTCTATCACATCACTGTGCGTTTCTAAAAACACAGCATCACTGTACTGTCCAAATTCCGAGTAACTTACCCTGTGCAAACACGGTAATACTTCATTGGTAAATTGCAATAAGATGGGTTCAGTCCCAGTCCTGTGCGCCTCTATAATGCACCACAATAAACATCTGCCGTGCAAAAATAGGAAGAAACAGTAATAAAGTGCGCGCGAGAGAGCGGATCCGCTCTTTCATGACGCTGCACTTCGGCCCCTCTCGTCGTCATTACCTCTAAAGTGCGGATCTCCTGCTGCGTGAGATCGTTGGACGCCGCGCATTTAGTCCGGAGCCCTTGTAAACTGGAGATGGAGATGTCGATCATGTTCTGGATCAGTTCACACTGGTGTAGCGCGGCCATCGCTGCGACACCACCGCCGCCGCTGTCCCTCTGTTCATCACTCTCCTCCACCATCATCAGCCCCACTCTAACACCATCCATCCCACTGCATCAGGCACGCCGTGGATGGAGAGAAGAGTGCAACTACAAATAATACAGTCCACATGCACTACAAACGCATGCCATCAAACTGTCCGAACGGACGAAAGATGCGGTCTACACTGGGATCCACGACGGAGATGTGGATTGAGTTAATCCCAAATCCAAGAGCGCTGTGGAAGCGCGTCGAGCGAGCTGAGCGTTCTGCTGTGAGGCTCCGCTCACTGTCTGTCAGCTGTGGGAAACATCGCTCGACGCGGTGCGCGCTGGGAAATGAAGTCCGTACGCACATGACTGTAGGCTAATGACAGACAGACAGACAGACAGACAGATAGATAGATAGATTTTCAAATTCAAGTTATTTAAAACTAATTTATACATTTCATTTATTGTTGTAGCCTACATATTATATTTTTGTATTCAGCTTTATTTTTACCATGTCTGTTTTCTTTAACATCTTAGCCTGCACCCTGACACCCACGTCCCTAACTCTAATGCTAAATGTATTGCTCTATTTTTAACTACTTAATTCATATTTGGAACAATATTCCCTCTGAAGAGAACTATAGGATCCTTTCATTAAGAAAATAATGTTTTTACATTTCAATACTATTTTCTTTTCTTTTTTTGTAAGGACAGATATTAAATTAGTTTTGTAAAGTAAATTTTTTCACTGAATTTGTGTAAATAAGACCAAAATGTGACCAGAAAACCATATACATGATTTTTTAATGACAAAGAGAAACCTAAATAAATAAATAGGAACTAACATTTCATAATAATTAATTTTTTTACACTATTTAACTATGAATGCAGTCAATTGTAGAGGACCATGAAGAAATCGATGTCCTTGTAAATGCACAAATTCTTTCTTCAGATATTTATTTACCAGAAACAGCTGTAAATTAATCAAATGAACAATAATGACGAATTCCAACATAACACCGCTTATGTTTATATTTCCATAAAATGTGCTGAATTGTGGTGTCAGATATTTTGGTGAGTTTTTAAAAAGGAAAGGAAGTTGTCATGACCAAATCCCTGACCTGAAGCGTCCAGGAAGTCCTCTTTATTATAGGACTTCAAACTGTGTCATATATGGTCTCTTGGAAATAAAAACCAGGATATTTAATATCTTGGCAAATCAAGTCTCTTCTGAGGAGACACGTGCACATTTACAAGACATCTGTGAAGCACAAGACTCAAATCAAAACCCATAATTGTTCTAATTTAACTTAAATACTGTTTAGGAAAAACTAATGCAATATTAATGGGATTTTATTAGCGGTTTTTCTTCCCTTAGGGTATCCTCAACTCAAACAGAAGGCCTTTCACATAGGGTGCAATAAATGAAGGTGGAAATTCACCCCTTTGCTTGCCTTGTGCTTCCGTGCAAGCACAAGCATGTTTAATCACATTTATTAAAATGTAAAGTGTGTGTGTGTGTGTTTGTGTGGTGGTGGTTGTGGTGGGGGGGGGGGTGTTAGAAGGATTTCTCATCTCACTGTGAGGGTGTGATGTTCCCTTACATCAAACGCTCAATCTGACTGCTGAGTCACTCTCCAAACCTCACCTCCTCTTCCATCTGTCCTCCATCTCACTCTCTTTCCCTATCCTTCCATCTGTCCTCTATCTCTCCATCTGCGTGCTGCATAACACTCTACATCCTCCCCTTCAACACATACACACACATCTCAGAGAAAGAGCATTATTCTAGGTGTCCGCTGAGGTTTGGTTTGCATGGATGGATTATAGTCCAAACCCGTAATCTTCAAATAATGAGAAAGAAGTCTCAATTTGCAATTATGAAGAAAGTCACAGTTGAGTAAAACAAGGCCTTGAAGTCTAATTATAAAAAAAAGAGATATTAAAATATGTCCAGAAATCTCTCTCACACATTGTGATCTATATCAATTTCATATGCATAGTTTATTTCCAGGTGTATGTAAACCGTACAGGTTTCTCCTGAAATTGTGCATTTATAGAGTGATAAGCGCACACATGCACAATATATGGGTGTGTTTTCTCATCTTACACCAGCAGACTGGTTCAAATCCTGACACTACCAGTCAAAAGTCTGGGATCAGAACATTTTTTTATGTTTTTTTACAGGAATTTCTGATGCTCATCAAGGCTTATTTTATTTGATCAAAAATACAGGGGGAAAAAAATAATATTGTAAAATATTACTATGATGTAAAAAAAAAAAATTCTAAAAATGTTTCTGAAGTTTTTCTATTTTAATAAACATTAAAATCTAATTTATTCCTTGATGCAAAGCTGAATTTTCAGCCTCATTGCTCCAGTCTTCAGTGTCACATGATCCTTCAGAAATCATTATAATATGCTGATTTATTGTTAGGGCTGGAAACTGTGCTACAATATACACTACAGTTCAAAAGTTTTTATTCAGCAAGAATGTCATAAATTGTTAAGAAGTGATAGCAAAGATTAATATTGTTAGAAAATATTTATATTATTAATATACTTTTTTACCTGTTTATTCATAAAAGAATCCTGAAAAAAGGATCACAGTTTCCAAAAAAATATTTGGCAGCACAACTGTTGCCAACGATTATGAGCATATTAGAATGATTTCTTAAGGGTCATGTGACACTTTACTGGAGTCATGGTTGATGGAAATTCAGCTTTGCATCACAGAAATAAATTATGCATATTAAAATAGAAACCATAATGTTATATTGTTATAACATTTTGCAAGATTACGTTTTTTTCTGTATTTTTGATCAAATAGATGCAGCATTGATAAGCATAAAAGACTTCTTTAAAAACATTACAAGTCATACTGATCGCAAACTTTTGAGTGGTAGTGTGTGTGTGTGTGTGTGTATATATATATAAATTAATTTAATAAGCTATTTTATCAACAGACATTTAAAATAAATAAGCACAAGTAATATCATAAAGTCAGAACAGTACAAGAATACAAATTTTAAAGGGGTTGTTCAGTCTGTCATTATTTACTCATCCTCAGATCTTTCCAAATCTTTATGACTTTAATTTCAAAGAATATTTCAGAGATATTATCAGAATATTTCAACTATTTTTGTTCATGCAAAGCAGTGTTATTTTAGTAATATTTATTTACTATGATCATATTTATTAGTTTTTAATTTTTATTGTTCAGTATTTATTTTAGTTTAACTTTAATTAGATGTCTACATAATTTTTTTTTTTTTAAATGAACCAAACAGTTATCATTAACTCCAGCATTTTCTTGAAGCTGTTTCTCTCACCAGTCAGAGTGTTGGGTGAACATCTGCTCCATGCTGACGACCGCATGAACCTCTTGTAGAAACTTGACAGAAGAAACATCATATCAGAGTTTGTTTCATCCAAAAACCATCCATACCATGACCTCTTGCCGAGCTATTATGATACGGTTTTGTATTATATCTGATGTTATTGCATTCTTAAAACTCTTTGGTCATACAAAAATTGAAATGAAACCAGGTTCTAAATCAATTATGTGAGAAAGTTTCAGCGCACTAAGGCCCCCCCCCCCCCCCCCCCCCCAAAAAAGCCTACAAAAGTACTACAGACAAAGTGCAGCTTTCACCTGGCTACTGCTACGTCGTCATGATCCTCACACTCTATTGGTCAGCCTGAGGAATCCCTTCCCAGGATACAGCAGATTAAATTGGATTGTGGGGAATCTGACGGCAGAGATCATCCGTGACACAGGCTTTCAGTAAATACCTGACTGACATGTCTTTTCAGTCACATTTCACACTGTTTATGTCTGTTGGGCAGGTGCTGTGTGTGCTTTTGTTCTATTTATGTTTGTGAGATCAGATTTGAGATTATTTTCAAGACCCATAGGTAAAAAGGCCACCAGTCGCAGGATCTGGGAGTGCAGCATTATGGGGCTTTGAGGTAGACAGACATGGCTATAAATAAATCCCCAATCTGCAGACACCAGACAATGAGCAGAAACACTCGGACACGTGAGCACCCAAAGCCAGATCTCTCTCTCACAGACCCTACAGGTGTTCAGGCTGTTTCTGATAACAAAATAAATGTCATCTATCACAGTAATGACAGATTATGACTGAAAAGAAAAATCTGATTGTGTTTGAGATAAACAAACATTGAACAGTAAGGCACTGGTGTAGAGCTCCATCTGCTGGACAGTTACAGCAGTTTCCAAAGACTAAGCATGAGCTGATTTATCATGTTCGTTTATTATAGGTACTGATTTAGGTCAAATATGATGGCTCAGTGAAAATAAAATGTGTCAAAAACAATCGAGGTCAACAGTGACAACATGAATTTAATCTAAAATATGCAGACATTTCTATCAACCTCTCTCTATTGTGCATATATGTCTATTAGAGTGGTTTGATGCTGATTAGTTTAACGTACACAGTTTGTTAATACTGACACCTAGCGTTGTGGATGTAACATCAAGCAAAATCTAAAGTTTTCATTTTCCGAGGCTATTGTAAAAATATTCTGTAGTCAAACTTTATGAATGTATTCCATAAGTGTTTAATAAAAAGAATATATCAAGATAAAGTGAGTGTTCAGTTTGTCATGTGACCAAACGTTTAATTGTTAATGAGGAGAAATTTTAATGAGGAGAAAAAAGGTCTATGTGAGCCTTAAAATCCTAAAATACCTCCTCAGCCTACTACATATCAGGTAATCATACTCATTAATAGACTGGCTAAATCGATAGGCTATGTTTATTTAGCAATAAGACAAAGTTTTATATTTTATTCATAAAACTGATGTCTTTTTAAACACTGGTCGAAAGATGCTATGTTATTTATGTTGTAGCTACATTTTTTTTAACGTGAAAAGCCCTTCAATTAACCATGGTTTTATTATATTAAAACTGTAGCAACCATTTTTTGGGGTGAATTGATTATCATTTGTATAACCACAGATTTATAACAAAGACCATTATTAAACTGTGGTTAGTATAGCAAAACCATGGTTGATTTGTGGTAACAATGGTTTAACTATAGTAACCATGTTTTTTTATTTTTATTCATAGTAAAGAACATGGTTAATTTTCATAAGGGTTTGCCTTTTGGCACATAACGTCCTCTACTGGTCCACTAACGTCCAAAACTGTTTCACATTCTAAATATCCGAGTAAATTTGTGCAAAAGATACGTTTCATCCATTCTGGAAACGAATAATCAAAGGACAAACAAGGACGTGCTGGTTTCAAAATGTAATTTATTTGATAACAAACAAAATGATCCTCTGAAAATCTATAGCAATTTACAGTGAGTTGACAGCTCTAAAATTTGAAAATTACAATTTAGTTGTAATAATTACTATGTAAGTGTAAATGCACACAACCAGACCTTACTTAACACTAAAAATAAAATATGACTGTTAATTTTAGGAATGATTGGTGAAAAAAGCAAAATTTTTGAAAAAGTCTTGAGCTGATTTCAGAATGTGAGTTTGTTGAAACCCCATCGCAACATAGCAACTAAATCTGATAACTATTTTTTAATCAATCACACCGTTATCAAAGTAATACCTATCAAATAAGATCATGGGAAATGGGAAGAGCGTTATCTATAAACATGGCAGGAACTGTACATGGGCTCCAGGCCGTTTAAATTACTCCTGAGATAAACACAGATTTTCTTATCAAGCTGAGCAATAAGGTTTTGTGCTTGTGGATGTTCTGAGTCCTGAGTCCCGGCACAGCATGAGCACTGTCCCGACAGACCAGATCTGCTACACCTCATCAGAAACCAGACCGCTGAACCAGAATATTACAAACAATATAGAACTATGATGACTTTATGGCTCAGATTTAATAAGCATTGCAGGAAACTAATGAATAAAATCTGGATCTTCATGATTCCTCAGTCTTCAGAGCTGTTGAAACAAGTTCTCTAAAGCAGAAACCACTGGCTGCTCCAGCCAGGATTCATCCATCTCTGAAAGACCATAAAAATATGTGCTTATTATCTCAATTTGTCCAATTATTTAAGAGTGTTATTAAATGTGTTTGTGTGTGCTTACCATTACATCACTTCCTTTGACTCCTCCCCTTCCTCTCTTCCTGAGAGACACACATATTCACTTTATAAGGTTTTCAGCAAATATTATACATTTATGCAGTGCCAATACAGTTCATGTTTGCATTTAGATAAGGAAAATGTTTACCCAATGGCGGACCCTCTACTTCTTCCAGGAGATTGACGGTGGAGGTTGCAGAGCCCAGACTGAGAAGAAGTCAAGGACCAAACACACTACAACTTTAATACTACAGGGTCATATAGCTTCTAAGATGTATTTTAAAACAAGCACTTTTAACTTTTAAAAGTTACCTTTTAATTCATGCAATACATATTACAACAAGCAGATCAAATAATCAGATTTAAACACACACATTACATTGAAACTAAAAGCTAGCCTAAGAAAGATCTAGAAATAAAAACATACATAGGTGCAAACTGCAGGCAGCGACTGTCAGGGCTGGAGATGTGAGGATATGACTGGTGTTTGGGCAGAACTCGCTTTTTGGACTTCTTTCTTCTAGTCTTCTCCGAGAATGATCTAGCAATTTCAAAGAGCTTCTTCCTTGTAGCTGTAGGTAATAACACAGCGGTCAGAAAAGGACGAGAGCTTAAGCCATTACATGAATTTGCTGTAAAACTTCAGGTCTGTGTTTTCTTACATTTGCGCATGTGCTTGAGTTTCTCCAGGAATAAGGCATCATCAGAGACTGATGAACAGGCCTCTTCAGACGCCGAGCCACAATTATCACCTACATCAAGAGTTAGACATGAGCACGTCAAACATATAACTGTTCACATTTACAATTCTCCTTTGTGTTCTGCAGATGATAACAGAAATGTCATTTTTTGGCTAATAGACTAATTAAACCTTAAAATAAAAAAAATTCTAATGCAGAAAAGTGTAGAATATGGTCGCTGTAGGCCGTTATCTGAGTGATGTTTAATGTGGCGGCACTGACAGATTCAGATGAAGCTTCCTGTCAGTGTTTGTGTGGCAGAGGGATGATGGATGAAGATGAAGGGAATCTACCTTCGGTGGAATTCTCTGTGCAAGCAGATGAATGACCACACTGTGTTTTCTCACACCTCTGACGATCTAAAACACAGCAGGCAAGAGGGTCACTGAGGGCAGGTGAAGATCAGGCGCTCCAGAGTGAGTGGAGTGAACAACACAGCACTGCACACAGTGAGTGAGGAATGAAAGCTGTCACACACACACACACACCCCTCTGGGGTTGATTTAAAATGCATTTTAGTGCAATGATAGGAGGAATTGATTACAAATATGAGAATGCTCTCATATTTGAGTACAGTTAATTGTGAATTTATTTGTATGGTGCTATTCATTATACAAATCATTACAAAAAGCTGGAAAGATGTGGAAGAAATCTTGGAAGGAACCAAGACTTTGAGGGGCCCCAAAATACAGTAAAACCTGAAAAAAAGATGCTTGAATGAAATGTTAGTTTATGAACTTTTTAATATGAATGACGGGTTTTCCTCACATGGAGAAATCCAAACATTATTCATCTTATGTGAAGTATGTTTGAGAAATGAGTGTGGCAGTGTATAATGTGTTTCTGAATACGCTTCACTAAACCTTTGGGGAGGGATTTTCCACATAGCGAATTTTCTGCATAGTAATCTTATGTAATGTAATAAAATAAAATCCACTTATTGTGAAACTTGTTGTGAATTATTTTTGGGCTTGTAATGTTTTGAAAAATAAAAATGTTATAACCAAATCTTCTGGTACAGTGACAGAGTCCTCTTTAGTGTTGTTTTTTGGTCTTTTCCAATCATTTAGCCCACTAAAACTCTACCCCTTTCTGCTTTACATTTTTTTTCTTTTGCATAATCCATTTCACTCAAGATGTACATCACAATATGGAACACAATGAAATTCGCATTGAGGTCAGCATATACATATATGTGTGTGTATGTTTACCTATCTCCAGAGCTATGAGGAAGTCTCTGTTACGCTGTAGCTCTTTCATGAACTCCTGATTCTGCAGGAAAAGGGCTATTCGCTCATCCTCTAAGTACTGTTTCAACTTCCTGTCCTGTTCAGATGACCAAACACCACCTGACAGGGCACTGCTGCTGGATGAAAGCTGCGTCAGGGACGACAGGGAGGAAGAGGAGGAGGAGGAAGGCTGAGACAGGTTGCTCTGAGAACGCTACAAGGGAAGGATATTAATAATGACATTTTAATGAAATTATGAAAAAAAAAATCAACCATGAGACAAATAAATTGACCTTTACTTTGAGGTCCTCAAATCAAGATGTAATGCTTGTTTATGTAATATGAAGATTTTTGAGTGAAATTTTGAATGAAATTGTGGCTGCAAAAAAAATAGTATGCATAAAATGCAACAAAAATTGTATAAAATATGTATGATATGGTAACAGAGCAAATTTGGACAGATTTTGATCTGGATCTGAATCTAAATCCTTGAATCTGTGGCTAAATGTTTGTTGATGTAAACATGATATTTAGCGAGGATTTTAATACAGAATACATGTTAGTGGTTTGTAAATCCACCTGAAGAGTTTCTGACTGCTGAGGCAGGATACGCAGGAAGTCATCAGGGAGGTTGCCTAGTAACGGTGGATTCCAGTTCCTGTATCTGCCGACCTGCTGATGCCCAGGAGGTGGATAATCATTGAACCTGACAAAATAATGAGTACAAAAGGAAACAAATTCTTTTTATGAAATACTCTGCTGAAATTAGAAAGACCGGATGGGATTTTCATAAATTAAATAATTTAATACACGGTTGTTTATTGAGTTCACACACTAATTGGTCAGTAACTAATTTTCCATCTTTCCATTTTGTAATATTGCATTAAAAACACTTGATGGAAATAACAATCTGTGCATAAAAATGTATGCATTCAACTGAGGTGGAATTAATTCCTCAATGCACAACAAAAAAACATTAGTAACACATGAACAGATCATTTGACTGGATAAGTGCACTATCCACCAGTGGACCAATATGCCATCGTACACATGCCATCTCAAATGTTGCTTCAATAATTCTGAAATTGGAACATTAGCTTTCCGATGTCAGTTTGTATTACAGACATAAACAACTCTGAATAATCAAACAATGTAGTCTTCAAGACTTTGATGCTTTGATGCAGTAACATCAAACTAATAAAGGACACAGAAACTGTTTATTCACTAAAGAAAGTGTCCATTTTAAAATATTGACACTACTTAAAGCAGCAGACTAAACTTGTGAAGTAAAGCTCATCAGGACAAACTTTGATGTTGGCTTTTGATGTTGTCTGAAAGAAAAAAATATAATATATAGTACTATATAGAATATTGTTTTAATAGCATATTGCTAGAATATTTTATCATTTGGCTAGAATAAGTTACCATATTGCTAGCATGTTTAAGCATTTTTTAACATTAAACTTTAAATTATATAATTTTACATGTTATCCCAGGGTACTTTCTAGACTTTGGCAGTGATATGACATCTTAAATAGCCTATAGGATGAGGGTTGAGGCTGATATGGGGTTTTCTCTGGCAGATGCCAATATTTAGAAATCAGGGCAGCCGATGGCCGATACGTGATCCCGATATTTAAAATTGTACAAATTTGGTCTTGGACAAAGAAGAAAAAGAGGAATTGTAGATCAGGATATGGCGGATACATTTTTATCTAATACAAAGACTTAAACTCTGATGGGAACAAATTTACAGAATAAACTCCTAACACAAAGATAAAAATAATAATAATATTTATAAAATATAAAAAATAATCTCGAGTGATTTTTGCATTAGCAGATCATGTGAATGGATAACTAGTGAAGCAATCTCACTGTAAACCATCTCAAATGTTGTTTTAGTCATTCTGAAATGCCTGCATTTTGGTTTGAAGAGGAGGAAGAATAAATAGTAACTGAAAGTTGTCAAGTCAACATAAAAAGTATCTGAACAAAGTGAATGCAGATTCATTATCTCTCTTACATATTAAAGTGTTATTATTAGTAATTTCTTCCAAAAGGAAACACAAATAGATGTTCTTCTTGCCTGGGTGGTGGTGTGGATGGAACCTCTGCAGGATGTTTTCTGTCAAAGATGTGCATGTCATAGGAGGGTGGCGCGTAGATGGGTGGAGGCTCCTCATCTGAGCTGTCCGGCTCAAGCGTTCTCCCCAGGATCTGCAGGAGATTCGATGGAAAGATTCTTTTGTGTACCAAGATCTAAAAATGATCAATAAAACCTAGACTCACCTCTGGAGGGATGCTGTCCTCAGAATCTGAGCTGTCATCTGTGGCCTGGCTGTCCAAGCTCATCTGCAGTAGCTGGTCAATTGTGGAGTCGACAGCACCATGGTTGGCCCTCAAGACACACTCGATAACCTCATGCTCCATGCTGGGGAACATCGTCTTAAAGTCATCCATAGCCTGGCTAAACTCCAAACGCCGGACCTGACGTGGAGGCCTCCTGTTATTGAGCTCTCCTGAGGCAGCATCGCCCCCTCGCGTACCGCTGGCCTGGTTACTGTTCGCGTTACTCCGGCGGAAAAGACTGGTCATCATTTACAGCACCTCCCTCCTACTCAAAACTGCCCATCCACCACAGTGGCTCCTCCCCTTGACCTATGCACCGCCTCCGGCCACGCC
This sequence comes from Carassius gibelio, assembly GCF_023724105.1. Lineage (NCBI taxonomy): Eukaryota > Metazoa > Chordata > Actinopteri > Cypriniformes > Cyprinidae > Carassius > Carassius gibelio. The sequence goes on along the minus strand of NC_068405.1, from coordinate 19,246,233 downwards.
CGTTATCCACTCATGATGTCCCTGTAGGTGAGCTTTAGTATATAGAGAGGCAACATTGGACAAACTTTTCTTCTGCTGCTGACAGCTGAGACTCAACCACATCCAGGCCTGGCTGGTATACCCAGAATGCTTTGCTCTCACTCTCACAGTCACCCTCAAAGCAAAGGACAAACTGCAGCCCGTTCCTGAAGACCTAGATTAGAACAGCAAAATGTTAACCATTGATATTTCATTCAGCAAAAGGATTGTTGAAAAAGCATGGATATAAACTTAATTAATAGTTAATATGGACGCTGTTATTTTAGTACAATTGTTTTATTTTAGTATGTATTAATATTTTGAATAGACACTTTTTAAAATGTTCTGTTTTAGTTTTTAAGTTTTAGTAATTGTTATGTGCTTTTGTCTTTTTGTCTTTTAAACCATTAAATAGATGTTGTAACTTGAAATAAATTAATGAATCTTTAAATACTTAATTAAATAATCAAATACATAAATAAATGCTAAAATAAATAAATAGCCATTCATTCATTCATTTCCTTCACATTTCATTTTTAGCGTTACGGGACGTGGCGACAACCGTAACCCTGAAAATTAAATGTAAAGTAAATAAATACAAATAAATAATTAAAAAAATGAATGAATATATATATGTCATTATTTAATAATGTATTTAACGCTTCATTTATATATTACAACATTTATTTAATGATTTAATTTAGAGAATTTTGGCTCTCCATGAGTTAGTTACCATGGCAGTAATGTAATTCAAAATGTAAGTATTTCATCTGATATTTGTATTTTGTATGAAAATTACTTTTAATCGTTTTATTTTTAGTTAACAGTACACTCAATATAAGGCACCCAAAACAGAATTATTTATTGGTTTTTGGTGGATTGTACAGTATTTATTGGCTTTAACATCAGTGTATCAAAAAATATAATTTCATTTATGTTATACAATAAATAGTAATAAATAGTTTAATAATATAGTATGATATAATTCATATTATACAATAAATAGTAGTTAAAATAGTTTCAAATGTGTCATGTGAACAACCCCAAAGCAATAATAGAAATGGTTATAGATCTTAAATTTTAAAATCTATTTAAATTTTTTAAGAAAATGTATTATTTTAAATCATAATGCATACACACACACACACACACACACACACTTAAATAGCATTATAAGTAATAGTCACACAGTGGTTGGTCCCCATTGGACATTACTGTAAATGGATCTGGGTCATTAACAAACAAGGCTTCCATAAGAGACAGAATAGGTATTAAACTCTTAAAAAGGGCACAATTTGCCCTCACACCATACATGATCGGACACTATGCTCACGATGCAATCATGTATGTACAGTGTGCTTCACATGCCCATATATGTATCTATATTTCCTGCTTACCGTCTATCTGCAGAGGAGATGCAGACTCACACCAAAAGATCCACCAGGAAGCGACTACAACCAGCAGTATAAACCTTTAGCTCCCATCACAGGCTGCGGGCTTCTCTGTAAAATCCATCATCGGAGAGGTTCGGATATCCCTCGCTCCCATTTTCATCTCTTCACATTAATCTGCACCCAAAACCAAACAGGCAGTGCTAAATATAGCCACAGACTCTGGCACAGTTCGCCAGCGAGTGCAGGAACAGTAGCAGCTTAGTGATGTGTCTCTGAAGAAGGGCAGCTGTGCCCTTGTGAATAACATACAGCGAAGACTGACGTCATCCATAGTTAATACGCCCGCTGAGCTGATATCGGTTAAGCAGGGGTCCGTGTGACCCACTGAGATGGATTAGAGCTGGAGGAATGCCACACAGAGCAGGATCTGATTGATTACTGTGAAAGAGATCTCAGCACGGTGGAGAATGGGGACAATCATCCTTCTGGTGCTACACAGGAAAACTTATTTTAAATCACAAGCATCATCGACAATCAATGTGATCAGAGTCTGCTGGTCCCGTCTCCATGGCAACCCCGCGACCATCAATCCCACAGTCGTTGGACCCTCCGAGGAAGTGATTCATTAAGGAAGCTCAGAATAAACCACAGCAGTGGTGTTAAAGCACCGAACACTATTAAAAGTCAGTCTTGCTGTTTGATACACACTTCATATGAAATCAATAAAACTGTAAGTGTAAGGCTTTTTGGATACAAAACTCAAGCTATTGGGTGAAGGTCAAACCTGGGGTCAAGTAGTCATATAATTCACCCAAAAATGAAAATTCTGTCATTTACACTCTTTAATGTAGTTTCAAAACTGAATTCAATTTATACTGAACATACCTCCCCTGTAATAAGCTATAAAGGCCCGTTCACACACCAAGAGCGATGACTATAACAATAACTTTATTAGTGTCCACACCAATGCACAATCACGTTCTGTTCATAATAAGCCCACTGCAGTTTTGTTGTCTGCTGCTTTAAATCAGGATACTCTGAATGGCTATCAATGTTTTTATAATTTATAAGCTGAAAAAAAAATTGTGAAAGTGATTCCAACTATATCGATCCTCTATATTGTTATCTTTATGGTGTGGACTCTGCTGTTCCTTTAAACTTAGAACAATGTTTAAAACTATATCTATATAAACTGTTAAATAACTTCAGTTATCTATAATAAAATAAAGATATTGTTTTGTGCTTTTGAAGCTTAAAATATTCAGTATCTATTTAGTGCTATTGCATGGAAAAAATGTAATTAATTCTCATAAAATGTATGTTTTGTGTTCTATGAAAGAAAATCTGTTACACAGGTTCACTTTAATATTATACTCAATTTAATATTCAGAGCAATGTCATTTTTCACATTTTAGTGAATAATTCTTTAAAGAACTATTTAATTTCCTTAGTATGAAGATCATTTTAATAGCTTTTTGCTCTATACTGTATAGAACCTTTTGTGGAAGTGAAAGTTTCTACGGTTGTTAAAGAATCTTCACAGAAGCACAGATGCCGATAAAGAATTTGAAGAGTGTAGGGTGAACAAATCATTTCAGAATTGTTATTTTTGGGTGAACTATTCCTTTTGAACAAATCTTTCATGACTCCTTTTGGAACAGGACAGAAGTGTGAAGCTGCCATATGTACGACAGCCCTGTCATTAATAATAAGCTATAAACAAAGTTTTAATGAAATTCAGAAGGCAGTCCCATGCCAAAATGATCCCAGTCTCCCTTTCTGTATTACTGTGCCAAATTCGGATGCTTTTCTGGCTGATTCAGCAGCCAAGAGGAGAGTGAAATCCAAACGGGCAGATTGTGGTGTCTGACAAGGAGAGCTGTTATCACCACAGGACTCGTCTGTGGGTTAGTGCTTATGTCAGAACACACGCCTGCTGTCTACGTATAAAAGTAGCAGCACGTTCACTGGCACCTCTCATGCTATCATTAGCCCTAATGGGGCCAAACCCATGAGGATAAATTCCAGCAGTCACTTACAGACTTTCAAGATTGTTGTTTCAATTCATTTTATAGGAACAGAATGGAAAATAAATATATTGCAGATTGCACTGAATGGATGCAAGCATTTTCCCAATGGCTTTTGTATAATGTTCAGCCTAAAAAAAGGGAAACAGTTGCATAGAGTGCACTGAACTAAAAGCATGAGCAAGGCTTTTTGACATTGTCCTTGTTTCTGACCTGGATGCACTGAGATAGAAGGAGAGGACAGGAAGGAAGAGTGCAGAGGGGAGGTGACAGTCCAGCTCTTTTACAATGCTGTTTAGACTAAGGCAATCAAGTTGCATATCACCTTTAAAAACAACTTATTATTTCATCCAAAAATGATAATTATCTGAAATTAGCTCACCCTCAGGCAATCGGTTTGTTTCTTCATCTGAACAGATTTGAAGAAATGCATCATTATATCACTTCCTCATCAATGGATCCCCTGCAGTGAATGGGTGCCGTCAGAATGAGAGTTCAAACACCGATCAAAACATTACAATAATCCACTCCAGTCAATCATTTAACATCTTGTGAACCTAAAAGTTCATGAGAAACTTATTTTGGATCATTGTGATGTTTTTATCAGCCGTCTAAACTCTCATTATTACGGCACCCATGCATTGCAGAGGTTCCAATAGTCCTTTTTCTTTCTTCTCAAAAACTTGGAATGACATGAGGGGGAGGGGAGTAAATAACGACAGAATTTTCTTTCCTTTTTTCTGATGTACTATCCCTTTAATAGAATCTGTGACGTTAAGTCATAATATAGTAGGCCTATAGCTTTTATTCTAGTAAAAATTCTATACCAAACTACTATTTTTCTGAAAAAAGGAGCAAAAAGTAATACAGCACAGTACTACTACTTTTATTATTACTATTATTATTTAATTGTTACATATAGACATAAATGGACCAGTGACACGATTATAATAATAGAATAATAAATGAACAGCGCCTCTGTATTTAATTAATCTAAATAAATGCATAATCAAATCATTTGGCAGAGAGAGCAGTAGAATGAGGATAAAAGCTTACCAGCGGAAGATATCGGCTCTGATCCCATTACTCGATGTTGTATTCCTCCATGTTGTACATAAACAGTGATATTGAGTGCGTGACAGCAGCAGAGGGCGCGTTCACAGCGCGTCAGAAGAAAGCTCTTTATCGGCTCTTGAGCGCTTGAGCTGTGGGCAGATTATCCTCCTCTCACCGCGCTCAAGAGCAACCTATAGCGGATACAGGTGAGTAAAGCATCCCATTCACTCTAAAAGATAAAATCAGTCCCTGCGGCCCTGTTACATAAATATTATTATATATATGTTATAAAGGATTACATTCATCAAGAATCAGAAGATTTTTTTAAATAATATTTTTACCCAGCAAAGATAAATCAATTTGATTAAACATAGCCAAAAAATATATTTCAAATAAAAGCAGTTTTACGTTAACTTTCTGTTCATTAAATAATATTTAATATATGTCTAAATGTATCAAGGTGTCCACATAAATATGAAGCATATGATTTTTAAAGGATCATGTGACACCAAAGACTGAGTATAGGCTAATGGCTATAAAAATCAGCTCTGCCATTACAGGAATAAATGGCATTTTACATAATTAATATATTCATCAATAATATATTAAAACAGAAAATAATTATTTTAAATTGTAATACTTTTTTTGTGTGTGTGTGTAGAGTTCAAATGCAAAATCCTTATAATGGCAATGAATAGGTTATTTTTATTGCCATTAAAGTGAAATAACTGAACATAAACATATACATACATACATATATATATATATAAGGGGTGTGATGATGAGACACTTATTCCATGAGACAGGACTGGGTTCACGATAGGGTTTTAAAAGAAATCCTCAATTATGAAATATATAGGGGAAAATAGTCTTATTCTAGTGCATTTTGCAATCAAATTGTACTTTATGAAATCAAACATCTATTTTAATTCATTTTATGCAGGTATAAACAACATGTAAACACTGCAAAAGGTTTTGCCACAAACTCAACTGACAGGCAAGTAATTGCATAAAATTATAAATAGGCTAGTATAAATAAAATAAATAATGAACAAAACAAATATCCCTTTAAAGTGGAAGTGAGGCAGTCAGTCAAGTTTATTTAGTAAACTGATTTCCACTTTAATAAAGATATTATTTAAAGGCTATATATATATATATATATATATATATATATATACATATATGACACACACACAAAAGAAGTTACACCCTATATATTGCCACTATAAGATGTATTATTGTTTTCTGTGTTATTGTTTGGTCTTTTATGTATGTATATAAGTTACAAGACCAAACGATAACACAGAAAACCCCACAATAATAGGGCCGATATATGGGTGTAACCACTGGTTTTCAGTTTCAATAATAAGTCTAAATTATTTATTACTTAAGTGCTCAATGTTACCAAATGAGATGTTTTCATGAATATGAATGAACGAAGAAAAATGCTCTTCAAATACTAATACAGCTGCCTGTACTTACAGACACAGGCAGATGGTGAACAGCGGCGCCCTGAAAAAAAGCGCAATTGTTCTTTCAATGGGGCTCATTGTCTTTTATCCCCGTTGTGAGGCGACAGTCAGGGGTGAAACAAAAGACCTTGAACCCGAAGCACCTGCTCATGGACACGAGATTAAACCCAGGGCTGATTATATTGGGATCCCAGGGGCGCGTCACGCCTGATCAAATGATGCGGCAAGCGTTAGGCCGTGAACGCGCACCAATGGAGCCAATGCACATGGAAATGAGTCCTAACGACCAATATGAGATTCGCGAAGAAGAAGAAAAAGGCAGCATGTAAGATTAAGGAACTAGTGTGGGGGGAGGGGAACAATAGAACAGGGCCAGATGGAGAGCCATGAATTAGAGATGAAAGAGGATTTTTCTTTTTTTAAGTGAGGTTCATACATTGAGAAAACGCTTATGTGCAATGCCTGATGCAAAATCAAGTGTAAGTCAAAATATCTGGCCCATTGCCTAGGCTGAGAGTGCCTGCTGGTCTTCTCTTCTGCATTCCCATTGGCCAGACTCTGATTTTTCCATGTAATTTTACAGAGAGACTTATAGCAAAATATTTTACTCATTTCTTAGGTTAAGAGTTTGCACTTTTTTTGACCAGCAAAAGAAAAAATTATTTAAATGTAGATGCAAAACAAATTAATTAAAGAAGTAAATCTATAACAACAACAACAACAAACATATCTAATGTAATCCTGATATAAAGCCAGAAGCTATTTTAACAAATATCAGATCAGGGTCTCCATATTTTAGCAGCAAATTAATTTTTTGGACCAAAATAATTTGCATTAAGATTGCATTGATTAAAAGGCCAATAAATAAAAAATTGAGTGTAATTAGAAAATCGAAAGAGAATAGAAATTTCTGTGCTTAGAAATGATTTTAATACGGTTATTTCTTGATTTTTTAATGATTGCAGAAAACCTGTCAAACAAAGGTACATCTGTGTGAAGAGAGCAAGAAAGTCATAAAAGATTAATGTAATGTCTAGATGTTGTTTTTCCATATTTATGCAATACATTTTAGCACCGCTGAAAATAAATGGTGGTAGATCTCTCTTAAATGCTTGTTTTACAGTTTTTTTTATTTATTTAGACAACCCAAATAAAAGGCACATAAACATTGCGCATGTTTACATAATTATTTCTGACAAACGTACATTTAAAAAAAATGTAGGAATGTTTTTCTTTCCGCTACTCAGAAAGCCTAGTCTTCATATATACAAAATTACCATTGTTAATGTACTAATACAAAAGTTTTATAAAAGGTTATTTTGCTTTTCTTTGCTCACATTGTCTATCTGTACTCTAAGATCTTCTGAGCTAAACACTGTACAAACATATACATTCAACTGCTTTCACAGGGGCTCCAAAAATCATCCAGTTCACCAACTGAATCAAAACAACAACATTAGACTCAATTCGAAAATGTTCACTTCATTGGATTTCATAATTGGTTTCAATTTGGCAAATAAAAGAGGCAATTGTAATGCATCCACCATGAAATGCATAAACGTGCATTCTCACTCTCCCAGAAACTAAACTATGGAACATGCTTTTGTTTGTTCTAGTGTGACGGGAGAATCAAATGCCTCATGAGACACGAACACAAACACACACACACGGATCAGGGATTCATTGTGTCTGATCAGGAAAAAGCATCCCCTTCCTGAGACTCAGTGCTGGGGTGGACGGCGTCCATTCAGACACTCCAGATCGTCAAATCACAGGTTGTGGCGGGATAACGACCCACAAAAAAATTGCATACAAGTCAAATTAGTGTTTTCACTACAGCAGTCTCTTCTCTCTTGCATCTGCTCCATGCACAGGAAGCATATAGAGGAAGTGGCTGACAAAATGTACCTAAATTCTCTCACATTGATGGCAGTAATGTGTAGTGAGTGACAGCTCACTCTTCCTACTCATACTGTTGTGTTTCATTAACAAAAAAAAATTCAAATCTTTAGTCCAAATAGACAAGCACACAGTGTTGAAATTTCCAGAGCCAGTCTGTAAACATCCTCCATTGTTTCAGACTGAAGACGTGCTTTTATGTAAATTTTATGTTGCTTCTGGGTTTTAACTACAGGAAAATACTATCATCTACAGAGTTTAAACTTCATAAAACAAAACAAACAAACAAAAAAAAAATTACATAAACATGCCAAAAAAATAAAAATAATAATAAAAACTTAAAAAAAAAACAAATAGAAAAAAAAAATCTAAGTAAAATATATTTACAAACAAACATGAATAATTCCAAGGCATTTTCCTGGAATTACCCATGTTCATTTCCTATTCTCAGCCATTTCCTTTGTAAAACATGTTTTTAGAACAGGAATCTTGCAAACATCATATAAAAAATACAAATACAAACTTTTAACAGGCAAAAGTCCAAATTAAAACTTTAAAAGGGCATCAGCGCAGTACTCCAACCAATAGATGGCACTGTTATAAATGAGCTGGTTACCTACAGCTCATAAACCCCGTCCCAAATGACACACTTGGCCCTCTGAGTCCATACTTTGGTGAAGAAATGCTGCACAGACTTTAGAAAAGTGTGTTTTCTATTGTGCAAAGGTGGAACCTTTTGCAATCGTTAAATGACAAACAGGATACTCTTTGTCTTCATGGACTTTATAGATCCGCACAAACAAAGGCCATGGGATAGTAGCGACCACATCAAGTGCACCATTTGGAACATATCTTGATATTTATATTTAGATAATACTGCCTCTTTAAACTAGAGATATGCTTTCAGTGCAAGACTCTTTCCTTCCTCCAAAGCTTTCTTCTGTATGCAAAAAAAAAAAAAAAACACGCGACATCTAACAATGGTCACGTAAACAATAAGAGAATGAAGCTGCCCTCCCCTAATAAAAACTGAATAGTAGTAAACAGTGTCATGACGAACACCATTAATTAAAAAAGAAAGTGATCTACGGCACCTCCATACACACAAAAAAAAATAACGCACGCACACACTCACAACATTGCGCAAAATCTAAATAATGCAAAAGATATTAAAAACATCCTCCCAATGGAAGCAACAATCCATTTTAAACGAATTTCCTTAAATACTGATTAGCAGGGTACACTTCAACATCATTGAAGAACCCACTGGCACTCTGCTTATATAAAAAAAAAAAAAAAAAAAAAAAGGGTTCGAAATGCACATCAATTATTGCATTTGTTCTTAAATTCGGGGTTTGAAGTGCTCAGAGGAGCTTGCGCAATGCCCCGCTACAGAGCTGCTCACCAGGTGCGCAAAACGCAAACATACTCAAAGGCCAGAGAGAGTTGGAAATCCGTGCAAATCTTCTGCTAGTGTTGCAATGTAGCCACGCGATGGGTTTGTTCGCGCCACTCAGATGTCAGGAAAAAATGCTGGTCAGGGCCCCTGGTTTTACCAGTGAGAAGATGGCAAGACTTGGGACAGGAAGGGCATAGTGTCCATAGGTCTCATGGCAATGTTGAGTGGGGCGCCGATGTTCATGGGCATGGCCATGGGCGTGGTGATGGCCACCGGATGGGCTATATTCATGGACGCTGAGGCTGGGATGTTGACGGATGCAATGTTCACAGGGCCGGTGATGGTAACCTGGTGCTGCAGGCTGACAGGAGAGGTGATGTTGACTGTGTTGGTAGAGATGTTCATCTGGGCTGCTATTGTAACAGGGTTGCTGGTGTTGCCGCGGTTCATTGCAGAGGTGATTGGGGCTGTGGCCGAGACTGGTGTAGTGGAGGCAGAGTTGCAAACTTCATTGTTGTCTGTAGAGCACAGAGAAAGAGACAGGAGAAGCGTTAGTGCTTGTGTTGGGGATTTGTGTGTATTCTGTCCCAAATCCTCTGGGCATCTAGACTCATGTGGCAAATGACCTATGAGAGCATTGGTGATTAAACTTCCTGTTATCAACAGCAGAGACACGAGCGAGCAAACTGTTATTGTGTGTGTACATCGTCTTTTCCACCTTTTTTGTTTCCATTTCATTTTTACCTTTTCGGAGCCCTGAGTGGTTCCACTGCCAATCTCCTATTTAGAAACAGACAGAGGGTTATGATGGGCAGGCAGCTGCCTGCAGTGATGCATTATGGGACTTTTAACAATGCAGGGCTGCAGCATTTGCACAGTGTGAATACAGACATGACTATAGTGTTAAAATGGGAGAAATTTAAATGTAATGTGAATGTTTCAGGTTCAAAACAGGTTAAGCTCCATCAACAGCATGTAGACCGTAGCAAAGAAAAATTTCATTCATCTGTTTGAAGAAATAGGCAAAAATTCTTTGTTTATTATAAGGGCATTACTGTTAAAAATTATTTGAATTATGTTGTGCTATAGTATATAACAATACAATAATATAATATAACAAATACATTTAGAATAATTAAATATGCACCCAATTATATCTGTTTTTATCTGAGGCGAGAAACTAAAAAATAAAAATGTTTTAAATATAATGAATTAATATACATACAATTTCTATCACATTATATGATATTATACTATAGTATAAAAATACTTTTAACTACAATAAAATTAAATAAAATTTCTGTGGTAATCAACAGCATGGCCACAGATTGTGTCAATAAAGAGAGAATGTGTCTTGAAACCAGAACATTCAGAGATTTTAGCTATTAAAATAAATATATAATTCTACCAAATTCTAACAGTCTATATATATAAAAAAAGATTCACAGTCTACAACAACAAAAAATTTGCTAATCGTGATCAAGAAAAAATTAATAAAATTGAACTAAACTACATGACAGAGATATAGGATGGGGATCAGTGGGTTAATTCATGACAAAAAATTCATAAGTACACGTAATGGCACCGATCACTACATAGCACAACAGCTCTAAGACAAACTGAGACCTCAGGCATTCATTTGTGCAAACCCTACCCATTAAATTCTAATGAAAGTAAATGACAGAACAAATTGGCAGGGCACTGTTTTCAATCCTTGCAGTAGACCTGCCCCTTGACCTACTCCTGACCCTGTCGTCCACATCCTTAGAAAGGATCCAGTTCAGTCAGAGAAGTTTCTGCCCCAAGCAAAGCACTGGTCTTCTCCACTGACATGCTTGACTAACTTAAGATCTGAACACATGAGTCAAATGCCATGACCAGTGAAACGTCATGAACAGCACAACCAATCACGGTGAAACACTCCCAAACATAAATGATGCCAATGGCACAGGACTTTCAATGAAAAAGAATCTTGAAAGCCTTGTTCAATTATCATTCTGGACAGAAATGCTAAAAAATGCCTTCAAATGGCTCTCATGTCTACTTTACAGAGACTACACTCCCAAGATTCTTTGTGCTTCTTCAGATTCCATCTAAGAAATAGCAATTCTACACTGGCTCCTAAAACCTACGTTAGTCAAACCAAGAACCTGTAAAATCACAGGCCAGGCACGGGATAGTGAAGTTTTCAGAATAACTTGTGATGTCAAGAAAACATTTAATTCAATTATTGTAGATGTTTCTGAATAATATATTCTGAAAAGTTGTAGGACTTATTAAGACCACAACAGAATATCATTTATTCTAGGCTGATTACATTGTCATTCTGGATGGTTCAAAAAGAGGGTTAAAAATCTCTCAACTGTGCTTGCAAAGTCCCTTCTCAAACTAGTGCACTTGAGTGTATAGGAGAGTTTGGGAGCTGTAGGGACAGCAAAGAGCACTGAGGAAAGGATGAACAGAGTGTTAGTAGAAAGATGCTGGAGCTAGAGCTACATGAGTCACCCAGAGAGGCTGGGAGAGATGTTATACAAACTACCGGATGATTGGCCAGGGCAGCCAATCACGTTGCACTTACCTTTGTTACAGGCATTACTGAAGTTGTTCTGGCCGTGTGTTTTTAAGTGGCTGGTGATGTAGGCGGCGCTCAGCATCTTTCCACACACATTACAGGTGACTTTCCCTTCGTGCCGAATCATATGCGACCGAAGTCTGTCTTTGGTGGCAAAGGCTGATGTACAGGCCTATAATGGACAGAATTACATCATTTACAGCACAAATTCAACCAGTTTTCTTTTAATTATCCAAAGATTGTTAAGTCTTCAATAATAATCCTTTCTGGTGTTCAAACCTTTATTTGCCAGCAACTAAACATTCAAAAAGTTGAGGCTCCACTGAATAAACAGGGTAAATGGGTTCCTGTTCTTACCGTTACTTGGCATTTGAAAGGTCTTTCCGAGGAATGAACATGCTTCACATGGCAGCTGAGATGGTCAGGCCTGAAAAGAGAGGGAAAAATGAAAAACATGGCAAGAATTAAAACAGCATCAAGTCTCTGTAACAAAGCCACTGGCTTTTGGTACCAGCTGCTGTGCACACCTCATAAGAACAAAACCAGCAGGCTCAGGTGCTGTACTTTGCGAGTCTGCCTCTGAGCTGCAGATTCATCAGCTGCCGTGAGCTAGGAAGCATGCTAACAGATGTGGCATACAGTAAATATTGGCCTATACTAGCAACAATTCACTGTTCCCAGCTGCTACCAGAACAAACTGATGCTGCTCTCACACTGGAGGCTTTGATGTGAACATGAGTCTGAAATTTTTGCACATTAAAAAATAAATACGACACCTCACATTTACACACTCCCTCCGAAACGTTTTTCAGTCATATGTTTTTTTTTTTTTTATCAGTTTCCATTTTATGCATTTTCACATCCTTACCAAGCATTTTGATTTTATTAATACGAAAAAACGTGTAAAAAATGTAGCTTTACTATGTACTATATACAGGAATAAATTGGCTTTGAATATATATAGAAATTGCTATTTAAATTGTAATATTTCAGAATAGTACACTTTAACTGAATTTTGGATAAATTAAAAAAGTAAAAAAATGTAATGAAATTAGCTTGATTAATATTTCGGCTTCATTATTTAAAATTAGTTTGACATGATGTACTGTAATAACTAAAACGGACATAAACATTAATAATATAGATATTAAAAAAAGAAAAAAAAATTAAATCTACAAATAAAAGTAACTATATTAGTTAAGCAGTATCTTTTCATCAAATAATACAATAAATTCACATCGTATCTCTTTTAGTAGCTCGAAGACATCAAAATAACATTCTAACTATCAGATTTAATTTTTTGCTACCTCACAACTTCCTCTCATATTCATAGCCAAAGTATTTGGAACAAAATATCAGTGTATGCAAATGAACGGGGCATTTGCAGGAAAATCATTTCATTCAGGTTTGAAAACTGCACTAAATATGAATGTGACACGACCAGCCGGAGGAGACTGGGACATTTTGTTTTCAGGTGGTGTTCTCAGAAACAGCCAGAGCTCTAAATACAGCCCCTTTTATCTCTGCGCTTTGATTTGGGTCCGTGCGTGATAAATAATCCCAGGATTAATTTCAGGGATAGCGAGGCCTCTCCGATGCTTTCCCGGATATTCAGGGACGTTATGGACGAGCTATAGACGAGACTCCTAAAGCAGCCGTATGTCTGCGGCCCCTGAGTGACTCAAAGGAAACCCCAGCGCTGATCCTCTAAGACAGAACAAACAGGAAAGAAAGGGGGAATAACAGAGGAAAAAGAGCACCCCCTCCTCCTTCTGTTCAAGCAGACCCTCGGCATGCTGGGACCTACAAAGACAGCCAGTCAGATCCATTCACAACAACTATAAATCAGCCAGCAGCAGCCAATAGGAACGAGACAACATTAACATCATCAGAACAGCAGATGGTGGATTCAGCTCCAGCTTTGAACACATATTTCAACAGACATTATTAAACGCACTGACATCATCAGAATCCACAAACAACCTCATTTAATGCAGGATGGAAATGACTCACATTTGTCATTAACGTATACGTTCTATACGGTCAGTTTACAGTGTAGATATATAGTTATTTGTACGAATTTATATTAAGAACTCAGAACCAACATTAAATCATTTTTAAATGATTAAGCATCATTAAATCAATCAATTAACAATTATACCAAGCTACCAATCTTTTTTTTTTCTCATTTCCAACTTGAAATGAACTGTTACTGTACTTAAAACTCGCGCTAATTTAGTTTAATTACTATTTGTACATTTTTTTTTTACTTTATAAATATTGTAATAAATGACAATTAATAACATAAATAATACAAACTAAATACACTACTGGGCAAATGTATGTGGTCAAGAGATTTTTATGTTCTTGAAAGAAAACTTATTGAGGCTCCATTTATTATCAAAAACAGTAATAACTGTAATGTTGTGAAAAATTATTACAATTCAACATTTTTCTTTTCAATTTTTTTTTTAAGTGCAATTTATTTCTGTAATGGCGAACCTGAATTTTCAGCAGCAAATACAGTCTTCAGTGTCACATGATTCTTCAGAAATTATTCTAATATGCAGGTTTATGTATATACGTATTTTGTAAACGTATATATTTTTTAAGATTCTTAGATGACAAGAAAGTTCAAAAGAACAGCAAATATATACACACACACACACACACACCACACTCATATATATATATATATATATATATATATATATATATATATATATATATATTTTTTTTTTTTTTTATTATTATTTTTTTTTTTTTGCTTTTGATCAATTTAATGAATTATTGCTGAATAAAAGTATTAATTTAGTTAATTTAAAAAAATCACTGACGCCAAACAGTGTATGTTGTCAAAAAAGGGAAGAGGTTCCTTAAAATACTTTTAAGGAATTGTTCACTAGAATCTGAACCAGAATCATTGAATTCCTTATAATTCATAACTTGAATTATAACTTCCTTATAATTCAAACATACTGATTAAATTTAAGCAAGTGAAAAAGCTCCACATACCTCGAGAATCCCTTTCCGCATACAGAACAGACATAGGGTTTGTGGACCCCTCCGTCATGTGAGCGCACGTGGTACGTCATGCGATCCTTCCTCTTAAAGCGCTGTTGGCATATAGGACACTCGAATGGTTTTTCATCCGAGTGTGACAGCTTGTGTCGGTTCAGATGGTAAACGTCCCGGAAGGCTTTCCCACACATTTCACAGCCGTGGTTCTTCTTTACAGGTTTGGGTGGCTTTTTGGGGGCACTGTGTTGGGTCACGTTGGACATGGACGTCGGGGACATGACAGTGGAGGCAGAAGACGTGGAAGTGGTCGCTGTGGAAAAGATGCCAGCGACGGTTGAGATGTAGGCAGGGTCGCCTGTGTTCTCACGGGACATGGTGGAGATGAGCGAAACCATGGTGGGTGCCGCTTGCGCCATCTTTTTGGGTCTGGACACCATTTTGATGCCGGTGTGGCAGGACTCGTGTCGGCGGAGGTGGTAGCTGTCGCGGAAGGCCTTGTTGCAGTAGCCGCAGATGAATGGTGTCTTGCTCTTGTGCTCTTTCTTGACCACGGGCATTGGACCACCTCCTCCGCCATTGCCACCCCCTCCTCCCCCAGTCCCGCTGGCTACGTTGTCCTTGAGGAGCTCGGCGGCGCTGACGGGGGGCTTGTGGTCCAGAGGAATGGGCATCACAGGCTTCTGGTCCTGGGGCTCAGAGTTCAGCAGTGGCAGCAGGCTGCTTGGGGCCACCTGGTGCTGGTGGTGAAGGGCTTCATTAGCCTGCTGGAAGGAGAAGACAGAACAGGAAACAAAAAAATAATAAAAACAATGTTGACCAAATTTATGGCTGCTAAAAATGTCCTAGAGAGATATTCTGCACTTAATAATTACAAATAATAAATAATAGAATAAAATACTAAATAATGAGATGGAAAAAAAATTATATATATATATAAACAGGTATATCAGAATAATAAAATAAAATAACTAATAAAATAATTAACTAAATAAAATGAAACAAAATGAAATAATAAAAATGGAATACTCAATAAAAGAAATAGAATAATGAGATAATAAATACATAAATTAATTAATTAATTCCCAAAACTAAATCATTTTAAAACTGTTATCTGTTTAAACTTTAAAAACACACAGAGTCATGTACGGCGACACCCCCAAAAATAAGTTCAGAGAAATGTTATAAATCCAAAACGGTTTTATTTTGAGCACAGGTTAAAGTATTAATGATATACCTTATTATATTTATTATATAAATCATATATATTTATGATTTTAAGATTCAGACATCAAAACTCAGACATCAAAACTCAACAAAAAGATGGAAAACTTTAATACTTACGTAACCAGGCATAATTTTTAAATTAGAAAAATAACTAATATAAGTAGTAAATAATAATGATAATAATAATAATATATATTATAGACCCTGGACCACAAAACCTTCGTAAGGGTAAATTATTTTCAAAGAGATTTATAGATGATACATACATCATCTAAACACTGAATAAATAAGCTTTTCAGTGATTTATGGTTTGTTAGGATATTACACGATTTGGCTGAGTAACAACTATTTGGAATTCTGGAATCTGAGAGTGCAAAAAAAAAATCAGAAAATTGCTCTTTAAAGTTGTCCAAATAAAGTCCTTAGCAACACATATTACTAATCAAGAATTACATTTTAATATATTTAAGGCAAGATATTTACAAAATATCTTCATGATTTTTGGCATTAAAGAAAAATCGATAATTTTGACCCAAACAATGTTTTGTTGGCTATTGCTGCAAATATACCTGTGCAACTTGACTGGTTTTGTGGCCCAGGGTCATATATAATAGAACAGAATTAAATAATAGAATATATACTGGATTTTATCTTTCCTCAGTTTAACTCTGGGAATCCAGTAAATTAGATGAGAAACAGAGATGAGAAACTCTGATCTCACTGATGTAGATGACAAAGTCCATCTAGCACAGATTTGTTGTGTGTGTGTTCTGTGTTCCCATCAGCACTTCCGGTAGCCTGCGGGGTGACTAACGATGAGCAGAAGTTCAGGAATGAACACACGCTCATGTTACATACAAACACACACTGGACTCGACAACTGGCAGGAGGAAGAGGCACTCCATTGAGAAACTTCTCATTAAATCAAATGAGTCAAGTTTCCCCTCTTCAACCACAGAAATGCATGCTGGGCTAATGACTGGATTCAGAAATCCTGATTCAGAATGATTCACAGTGTTATCAAAAGTGTCATCTTGGCCCCAAACTAATGACACAGATTACGCTGGAGTCGTGATAGAGCACATGCTGGCATGAGGGCTGGGTACAGGGCAGAGGCTGTGCGCTCTGATTAACTGAGCTCAAAAACAACGCCGGGCCGCTGAGGAATCTAAATCTGTTCGGCTGGCGTAAACCGATCTGCTGAGATGCTCCCGCTTCTTCATGTGACTGCAAAATGAACTGTAACACAAGTGAGATGATTCAGCAGGTCAGGATCAAACTCAGCTAAACCTGTGTGTGAACGAGATGACAAGGACTTCACAGAGAAAACAAGAGAGTTGTAGCATTAACACTACAGATAGTTGTGTTTGATCGACAGGAATATGATAGATTTGATAAGCAATATACTGGCTCTTATGAGATATGAAGCTACATTTTGCACAGATGAAGGTCTAGATCTCTTCTGTATTTAATGCATCCGGTAAGGATGCACTAAACTGATAAAGTGACAGCAAAGACATTTATAATGTTATGAAAGATTCTATTTCAAATACCTTATTACCAAATACCTCATTTCCTTATTTTTTTTTATTCATCAAAGAATCCTAAAAATAAATCATGGTTTAAACAAAAAGATTAACAAAATTGTTCATTTATAAGAAATATTTCTGGGCCACCAAATCAGCAAATTGGAATGATTTATGAACAACACTGAAGACTGGAGTAATGTTGGCTGAGAATTCAGCTTTACTAGATTTTATTAAAAACAGTTAGCTTAATTGTAAACATATTTCACAATATTACTGTTTTTACTCTACTTTTAATCAACTAAATTAGGGAAAATGTTATCCGATATTGATAACCGATAATTCGAAAAAGCCAATAACTGATATGTTGGCTGATAAATCTAAATCCAAATTTTTAGAATTTTCGAGAGCCTGTTTACGAAGTCTCACTGTTAAAACAAACAGAAAAATTTACATTTAGTGGCCGATATATCGTGCAAAGCTAAATGCAAAAGCAAGATTTTTTTTCACCAGCCTCAAACTTCTAAATGGTAATATATAATTAAATATAAATGGATTAGTAGAAAACTTGTCTTTCACAAATACCGTATTTTCCGGACTATAAGTCACACTTTTTTTCATAGTTTGGCTGGTCCTGCGACTTATAGTCAGGTGCGACTTATTTATCAAAATTAATTTGACATGAACCAAGAGAAATTAACAAGGAGAAATGAACCAAGAAAAACATTACCGTCTACAGCAGCGAGAGGGCGCTCTATGATGCTCAATGCTCCTGTAGACTGCAGGTTCTTGGTTCTAAATAAATGCGACTTATAGTCCAGTGTGACTTAGATATGTTTTTTTCCTCATCGTGACGTACTTTTGGACTGATGCGACTTATACTCAGGTGCGACTTATAGTCCGAAAAATACGGTACAATTGATTTTTAAAGTCTACATCTGTGTGAACCAGATTATGCCACAGCAGTTAAAATGCATGATGCAATTTTATGATGTGGGTTTGAGACAATACTGACGTACTCTCCTACTACAACTCTAAAAGTGTATACTTTCCCATTATGAGTGAACTATTTACTTTCAGTGCACAGAAGTATGTGAACTGGGATGCAGCCAACTTGAACACACAGTGAAAGCCACCTCGCAGGCCTGGAAACAGAGGTGGATGTTTATTTGTTTACTGAGGCTTCTGGGAGGCTGGATGCACTCCTTTAGTTCTCCCTCACACACAGAGCAGCGTGAGGGATTTGTTTAGACAGCCAGGGGCAAAAGCTTACAGACACTCACTGCTAACCTACACCACAGCCACCTGCCCCGCCAGACACTGATCTCTGAGCCACAACACCAGGACAACCAGAGGGAAAACAATATACAACCATCACAAACACATCTATTGCCAAACTTGGAGTTTCTGAACATGTATGAAAGTTAAATTCAATGTATCTATGAACAGTCTTAACGAAGTGGTTCACCATAATGAATCCGACTTCTCAACTCTACCGCAGCCTGAGGGGTTTAAAAGACTCGATAAAGTGCGGCAAACGCCCTGTTAACCCACTATTGATGTTCAATGGAGCATCTAAAACAGGCACAGCCCCCACAAACCACAGAAACAGCCCCAAACCAGCTTGGTTTAAACAACAACAATCAAAAAACCTTCCCCAAATGCACACAACTAATGAGCAAAAATCAGATGTAGATTTTAAACCATGAATGAAGTCAGCAAAAGGTCAAAGGTGGCATTATTAGTGCTCGGCCCCTGAGGGAACAGCTTCCCCTGCCTTGATGAAACAACAAGGCCTGTCAGTTCTCAGAGGCAAAGGAAACATAAATATGGGTTCACTAGTCATCCTACAAGCTAACTGATTAGTGAAGTGGACTAGTTAATATTTTTCAACTTGATAAAGAGAGTTTTAGTATGCTTACGGTCTCAAAATAACTGCGGATGCTAAAACCTTTGAATTATTGGCTCTCAAATTTCAAAATATATTATAATAGACTAATAATATAGCGTTGTGCAAAAACTAAAAAAGGTACTTTGATTTTTAGCGTGCTTATTTGATGAATATTTGACTTCAAAATATTGCACTTATTATATGTACTGTATATTCTGAAAACAATTGTATGCCTATAGTCTTGTAGTAACTGGATCTTTTAAATAAGATTTTTGTGAAAAAGCTTGAGATTTAGCATTTTTGTTTAATATCTATCTTTTAAAGCATTGGATGTTTTTGCATTCAGCCGGTTTCTGTGTTTGTTATTTTATTTTTTATGTAAATGCATAAATGCAGATAGGTGTTTATCAAGTAAAAATGACTTTAAGAAAAATTAAAATACAACTGTACTGCCATGCTGTATGAAAGCCAGGATCTGCTGGGCCTTCCTGATTAGAACTTATGGATAATTAGGAATTAGGATCATAATTAGGAAAACCTCTTTGGTGGTGAACGGAAACTACAGCACATTTTTTTTTTTTTGCATTTCTGTTTGCTCCAATAGGAAAATAAATACCATGTCAAAAATATGACATTACATATGATGAAAAAAAATGTGTTGGTCAGAAGAGAGAAAGATGTTAAATTTGCCATCACTCCTTCAGTTGCCATATTCATAATACTCTATTTTTTTTAGATATAATGCCAATGTAACGTAAAACAAAGGATAGCGTTATATATTTTTACTATGAAAATAGACAAAAATTATATTCACGATGTTAATAATTGTGGAAACAGATCCATAGTCTATGAACAGGGTCCATTAGAAGATTTAATAATTATGTAATTTTGCTTAATCAGGTGCATGATGCAGTTGGTCTCTGCAGATGCAGCAAAAAGAGGACACCGCAATTAAGATGCGTACTTTCGTGCAATCACGGAGAGGGCAGGGTTAAATACCTGACCTCTCGCATTCAGCATCATCCATCCATCTCGCAGGGCTGACCGCAATGCAGGCAGACGCAGGACAAAAAAAAAAAGAACGCTCCTTTCTGCTCCTTATTTTATCTGCTCTATTGTGATGGACACAAATCGGAGCCGGGATGCCCTCATGGATCCGCAGGGGGTCTTTGTGCAGGAGTCTTCTCTGATTTGGTTCCTCTATTCGTTAGGAGAACTGCATATTTACACACACACACATATATCTGTCTGCTCTTTTCCTATAGCATCCCAGTCATCAGTTTACTGGGTACGTCTGGGGACACAAGTCTAGACTAGGCCGCTGCATGTGTGTGTGTGTGTGTGTGTGTATGTGAACTCTGCGAGTGTGTGACGCAGAATGACTGTAGCCCTGCTGGGTCTTCACGCCACTCTGACAATTTTGATACAAATCGGGTCTGAAGTCTGAGGTCAGTGTAACGTAAATAACAGAGAAAACGAGTTCAGCCAGAGAATAAGGAGTTTTGAAAAGCCAGCGGCCGCACAATGGAGATCTGCAACAGGCCCGGGCTGGATGCTGAAACACATGGTAATTCATTTTCGAGTAAAGCTTTCTTAAATTTGAATTTGAAAAGAAACAGCAAAGAAGAAAGGGTGATTAAACGGGCAAAAAAACTGTACAAAAGGAACAGGGAGCTTGTGGGAAGGCGAACAGCTCATAACACTACACAACCCAGCTGTTTACAACTATTAGACCCTAAAGGATGAATCCCAATGCATAATCTCCCTGCAGTTCACACATTTTCACAGACGCATGAAGCCTGTTTCACTGGGACAGGGGTGGGTGGTGTGACCACATCCTTACATCATGCTATGAGATATTAAACCACGGTAACTGAATACATGCAAATTATTTTGGCTGGAAATTCAACCCCATAAATGTTGAATATATTACATCATCATAGCATATGTCTGTTTTTGTCCATAAATAATAGAATAATATTTTCACATGATAAAAAAAAAAAATATATATATATATATATATAAAATATGAATTTATTATTCTGTCTGTTATTAATATATTTTTTAATCCACAAAAACAGACAGATGCTAATTAGAATTAACTATGATATGATATAAAAAGTGTGTGTGTGCTTGTATAATTGTACGTCTATCATTTTTTAAAATAATCTATTGATGTAAATTGTAATTTAATGATGTTTTTGAATTTACTGAACACACATATTTTAGTAGAAATAAATAATTAGAAGTTAATAAAAACAATAATTGTGTTTTTCAATGAAACATTTTCTTTTTGCATATCTCTTGACTTAAATACATGTATATACTGGTATTTACACTTGATGGGTGCAAATCAGAAGATAAATTGAATAAGAATTTTGGCATCAGTGTAAAAACACATGATACAAGCTAAAATTAAGGCTGTAATACACTGTAAATATAAAACATATTTTAAGTCATTGTACTGTAGAGAGCTGATAATGATGTTAAAACCACAGCTTTAAAAAAAATAGTGGTATAGATGGTATAACAGATTGGTGTGTTGATGACACATTAATATGGTTTCTTGATATATAGCAACATTTGAGAAAGTGTCCCAGCAAACATTTTCACTCTGGTGACCGACACCGACTCCAAAAACATTCTTAGATCCCGGACAGTCAGACGTCACAACTTTCATTCATCTTCAGCACAAGGAAATATGAAAGACTAAAGCTGTTAGGCTCTAAAGGCAAGATGCAGATGGGCCCCAGAGATGACGGGGCAGGTCTGAGGAGCGTCTCGTCTGTGCTGTGCGTCTGATCAACAAATAAAGGGTGTTTTATGAGTCAGTGACTCATGAGTCACAAACCTACCTCAGCTTGATGATAAATGGATTACAGGAATTCTACTTTCTCTTGGATACACTGGGTCATGATGGGTCACAACGACCGACTAGCTGTCCAATAACTGATTAGTGAGATCAACCAGTTGATCAAGACCAACTTAAACCATTTTAAAAAAAGTGCATCCCAAGACACTTGAAGGATATGCCCTGTCACTAAACACCCACTGAAGTGATTCACCCTCAAAGTAAGGTTTACCATCAGAAAAGCTTCTGCAGTCTCACAAAGTTCATGACTAAAGCCCTAAGTCACTACTTTCACTACGATGCTCTTTCAATAACAAGTCACCTGATCAATCACAGCTGCTGTTTTTGCCAAAGGTTCCAGCCTGATTCATGCTAATCCAAACATCTTTTCAATTAAAAAGAGACAGAAAAAAAACTGCGTGGCGGCATGTGTCACATTAGATCAAACGCGTCTAATCTCACTTCCCGAGAACTGACTGTGGAATGACTCAGTCGTGCAGCACTTCAAGGGCAAAACAGGACCCCAAACATCCATTGCTTGAGGAAATATGAGATCTTGCAAATCAGTTTCAGCTTTATTGAAGCATAGGTTATAATGTAAAACAATGTGCATGTTTCTTTTCAGAAGAGTCATATAGTGAAATATGGGTCACAATGTTATTATAAACACATATAACAAAACCATGCATAGTAAAGAACATCCATGTGTTCTCAACATGTGCTGCAAACAAAGCATGTTCCCCAGAATGATTTATAGTAGTTGTACATACTGTAAAACTCTCACTGACTTCAAAAGATCTGTGATCACAGGGCATAATAAATACGATCTTCAACAATATTAATATACATGTATCCAGCTGCAGATCACACGGAGGAACCAGGTGCAATGGGAATCAATGCATTTTATGAAAGGTATAATGAAAAGCAGAAATTTTAACTAAAGCCTGGAGGATAGAAGTGACTAAGAAAGCAAAATGCTATTTAACTGAACACCTCGTAAAGTGAGTTTACATGTGAACAAGTTTTCAGGATCTGAGTCACTACAGCCGCTTATTACGCGTGTCTGATTCTTTCTGTCCTAAAACAGACAGACAGACAGATAGATACAGACTAATGACTATGACTGTTGCTGTAATAAGTGTTAAACTTTTAAAATTTGAATACACATTGTCAAAATATTTCCACCATTTTTTTTTTACAAATACGTAGACTACAAACATTTCCATAACTTTTTCATTCATTGTTTTCCACAACATAAAAAAAAAAAAAAACTTTTTTAGCCAGATTTTTCATGACTATGGGAACATTAGACAGAGGTACAGATGAAGGTAGAGGTGGAAAAACAGAGAGATTTAGGAATTTATGATGCAGAGATGATGAACTGATCTAGAGAGGGAAAGAGATTGATGGAGATAGAGATAGAGGAACAAACAGAGAGACGGACAGAGTGAAATATCTATAAAGGAGTGAATAGGGAGATGAATGAACAGATAGAGGCAGAGGGAAAGGTCTACGAAGGGAAGGATAGATGGAGGAGAGATGGAGATAGTGACAGGATAACAAAGAAATTAAGCGGGACAGAAGCAGTACAGACAGAGGAGTAAACAGGAGGACAGATCTGCAGATAGAGTAACAAACTGATGTAACTTACACAGGGCTGCATCTATAGAGTCAGACAAGAGGGGTAAAGAAGGATATAGGGTTAGATCTACAGACACAGAGACTGAGTCTTACTACATCTAACGTTAGAGAGGGAGCGCAGCTGGGCGCCTGGGACTCCTCTACTATTGTTTTGCTCCAACTGCGCCTTTTCAAATAACTCTAGTGATAAAGCAAACTGAAGCAGGCAGGCCGGTAACACGAGTGAACGGCGTGTGAGTGTGAACGTGCGTGTGTGTTTAAGAGAAAGGGTTTCTCACCTGGAATAAGAAAGAGCTCCAGCTCTGCTCCATCATCGCGTCTCACTTACAGAAACAAAGCGCTCAACATGGCAGAGCGAGACTTCCGCCACCCCGCGGAACGTACCACTCGCGGGAGGGGGGAACACAACAGCAGTCTGAACGATTTAATGAATAAAACACTGTCCGGTTTTACAATATGGTACATTAAAAACACATTTATGTACACTTTCTGTTAAAACCCATTCTGTCTATGCTTCAGGGGGAAAATTCATGAAGTACTGGCTATGGTGATTTACAAAACACACCTGTTTTTTCATTTCCATCTCGACAGACTCACGGGACGCTCCAAAAAAACAGGAGTGAAGTTGATGAATAGCGTGGAACTGTCGCGAGACTCGTCATAACTCACTGCGCGAGACTGACTGCAGGATTTATCTGCATTTATACGATCTAGTTGTATCTGTACATGTAAAGTCTATTTTCCACATTTAAATACAACATTATGCATATCCAGGTTTCATTTATTTGCCTATTAGTGTTGGGGATTTTTAGTTAACCTAAAGGACTTGAATCTTTTCACTAACAAGATTTGTTCAGACTCGTGTATTGATTCATTCAGTGTCTCTGTCTGCAGGTTGCTCCAGTATTAAATGATTCGTTAAATCATCCACTTAACCGAATCGATGGAATCGTTCACAAACGAGATGTCCTGGTTCGTTCAAAACGAGATGCTCTGAGTCATTGCATGGAAGTGAACAAAAACGACTCTATCGTTTAAAAGATTTGTTCAAAACACCAGACGCAACAAACCTACATGGGACAGGGGCAGAGTTGTGTACCCCTTTTAACCTGATTTATTGCTATACCCCCACCCCCTCCCCCCAGTGGACACACGAGAATGATTAGCTGAAGACGCGGTCTATTTTAGGATCGTTTTATAATTAAGGGCGAGTCCTCAACTGAATTAACTTAATAACCCGATTTATTGTCAGCGGGGTACGGGTTTCCTTCTAACAGGTCACAGAGAGATTAAAAGGTCATGCTTTATAAGATTGTTTTCCCCAGAAGTAGTATAGTAGCTTTGTGTGTGTGTGTGTGTGTACTGTGCGTGGCTACCAAACATTACACGTCAAGCATTTAATTAGAACTTCAGTGAAGAGTTCGGTCTTTCAATTTGTTATGTCCATTAAATAATAATAATAATAAACAACATAATTATTTTACTAAATATAATAATGGCATATTTTCCCTTTAATACAGTAAAGCAGCATTAGTAGTGAAGAACTGCACAGTGCTTACCAACTATTACACTGTGATTACATCAGGACCAGCTTATTAGTATACAGTGTGTCCTTGAATGTGATGTAAAAAGTGCTCTGAATGTGCTCCTCATATGGGCCAGTTTAAAATCCTCTTTATCCACAATGAACCTGTGGTGCACTTTTTAAATAGTTTATGTTTGACACACAAAATTGTCTAACATAGAAGCTAATACAGAAACTGTCCAAATTTATTGGCTATGGCTAAGTATCTGATATGCTGTGATCATGATTTAAGCATGACATAAGCAAGATTTACATGTAGCTTTTCTACCAAAACACCACAGCCGAATTTGAACGTATGGTTTATTCATCTGTATTGGGTTGAGGAGTTTCCATTAATGGTTTGGGTATTTGATTTGACTAGAAGACTTTAAATGGACCCATATTGTTATTTTATTACCATTTATGCCACTGAATATCGAAATATCTAAAGCTATGTGCTCATTCAGGTTCCAAGACCAGAACAAGAGATGTTGTATGAATATGAATGTAAGATAAATACATCACAAATGTGCAACAGATTGGGGATTTTGAAGATTATTAGGTAACTGAAAAAAAAAAATCTAAAAACATACATAATGAGGGACTGGTGTTGTCACAGAGTCGGTCCAGAGGAGGGCGCTATGTCCATGCAAACAAACCTGAACCACTACGAATACAACACACGGCATATTGCGATTACATTTGTGCACCCAAAATCAAGGACATGGTTGAACAGACAATAATTTCTATTGAATACATTTTATATATTTTTATTGATTTCTTTTAATTTAAAATGTCAACAGTGTGCATACAAGTCTATTATTATTTATATATACGGCTAATTGATTAATACCTATAGTTATTACTATTGTACAAATGATCGAATGATACAAATTATTATCTTTAAATGTATTTGATTATTTATTTTAGTTTAACTGGTCACATCAGACAAAACTAAACTTTGAACTTAGTCAACTTAGTATCTCGACCTAAAACTCTCTAGGTATCAAAGTCATGCAGAAGGGATGAACTGATGTGCTCAACTCTTCTTGAGGGGATCATATCCAGCAGTGCTCAGTGATCCGAGAGCGCGCTCGGCTGGTGTGCGCGTCCCACTGACCGTCAAACGCTCCAGACGCGTTTCCACAGCACCAGTTCTGCAGTTCAGTGCGCACAAGGGCATCAGCACACTATTTCAGCACTGCTTCAAAGGTAAGTTTGATTATCTTTAGCGACATTTGTGTTTAGTTCACTGTACAGGTGAACAGACTGTCTGTTTGCGGTGATGCGGAATAAATAGGCTTAGAGAAGGGCATTACGCGCACCAAAACATTCACCTTAAAGTCATGATATACATGATCTAGGAATTATTGTATATAAATGTAGGATATGAGTATAGGGGTTTATATTGCAAAATTAAGGAATATATTAAAAGCACAAAGAGTTTTTATTTATTTATTTTTAAAGCCTCGTAGATTTACATTAAGAGCTAAATCAGTAAGAGTTGAATTCAACTTTACATGATAGACATGATTCTGCTGGCGAGATCAAGTGATTTCGTGGCACAAGTATAGTTACATAGATTTGAGATTCCAAACATAGAGTTTAATTTAATTCGAAGAGGAAGCGTTCAGGGGGCGATGAGATGAAGAGTTTCAGGAAGTGATTCATTCTACTCGTTTTGTTTGGATAATCGTGAAAACGGATCGTTTTAACATCATCACTGATTTATGTCGCTGTGTTTTACATAATGTTTATGGCATTATTGTATAAGTTTTCTAGTTGTTATCGATGATAAACGTCTCTTACCGATTTTGTGTACCTGTCAGGAAAAGGTAAGAACAGCCAATGAGAGTGTGCGACGTCACATAGGGGTATACCGTCACGTGTACACTTTCTTTACTCTTGATTAATAAATTATGTGTTTTTTTTTTAAGCTGTGTTAACCCATGAATTACTAAAATGATTGATATGAACATTGTCTGGTGCAAAATATTATTGTTTTTTTTTTTATCAAATTAAATTATACTTCAAACACAGGCATAGCTTTTTTATATATGTTTTATATAATATTTATTTATAGTGTCTGTGTTTAAATTTTTTAACGTATTATTATCATTACTATTATTATATACTAATATATAATAATATTGTTATTATTATTAATAATAATAATTTCAGTTTATAAAAAAAGAAGCATTTTTAACCTCATGACTGCAAATAGGAGGGAACATAAAAACACTGTGTTCTGTTTGTCAGTCTTTTAGCCGAGGGCTTCACCTGTTGCTGTGGTGGTCTTGGTGCTGTGGAACCAGTGCTGGTCATGACTCAATGCCAACATTAATTTATATGCTGTGAGGAGACCAACATCTGGTGGATTCTACTTTTGTGCCCAACCATGTTCCACTTGATCAAGAAAGATAAAGACAAAGAGAAGGATGGAACAAAAAAAGAGAAGAAGGAGAAGAAAGAGAAAAAAGAGCGAATGTCTCAAGCCGAGCTGAAGAGCCTAGAGGAAATGAGCGCGAGGAGAGGTTTCTTTCATATTCATCGAAGCAGCTCTAAACGGGAGGCCAAAGGAAAATTGGAGATTTCCAGCCCTATTCCCATCAAGGTGGTCCGAAACACAGAGCTCAGCCTGACAGACGGGGACCTTAGCAAACTCTATACTCAGGGTACCATAACACCTGCGGGCTCCAGTGATGACATTAAGATGGTCCAAGACATCCGCCAGTCATCCATCAAAGAACAGATGGTCAAATACGACTCCATGACGAAGCAGAATTCCCCAGTCGAACAAATCTTGAAGCGGTTTTCTTTCTCAATGAAGAGCAAAGATGAAAGCCCTTCAGGGTCAACTGCACCATCAGGGCAGAACTCCACCACTCCCTCACCTCAGGTAGAGGTCAAGGTGTTCAATCCCCCACCTCTATATACACCTTACCATCCCACCAGCCCTGCAAAGAGCATCCAAGTCCCAGAGATAGTGGACCGAACGTTCCCAGCAGACTTGTCCTTGCCTGCTGTAGCGCCTCCGCAAATTCCTGCACCCAGAGAGTTGGAAATTCAGCGCCGCAACACGGGCGATTTCGGCTTTTCCCTTCGTCGTACCACCATGGTGGACCAGCGGCCCGACGGGTCGCTCTACCGAAAGGTGGTCCACTTTGCCGAGCCTGGCGCTAGGAATAAGGACCTGACTCTGGGGCTGGTGCCAGGCGACCGTCTGGTAGAGATCAACGGGAGGAACGTGGAAAGTAAAAGCAGGGATGAGATCGTGGAGATGATCAGGCAGTCTGGAGACACAGTACGTCTGATGGTGCAGCCCATCGTGGAGTTGAGCGAGCTGAGCCGCTGTTGGTTGAGGAACACCAGCGGCCCGTACCACGATGTTTACGAGGTGAGATGCTTATGTGTTATGGTTGGATGTGTTGAATCGCACATGGAAGACTAACTCTTCTAACACAGACTGGGCCATGGAGTTGCATGGGTGCAAGCTCTTCTTCTTCACATAATGTTCTGTTGTCTCCCCAACATCCACTAGGCCAATAAAACCCAATGAAATGTTGTATAATCTGATAATTTGTGTTTTTTTTTAGCTAAAAGTGCAGTTTGCATCACACATGTTTGGCATTTTGACGTTTCTCATCAAAACTGATACAGTTTGAGGGTACATATTGTATTTTTCAGCAACATTTCAGATGGAAGATCATTTAGAGCCTTGATGTATTCTGGGAATTCAGAGCAATACGAGTGTGTCTGTTGACATCTGAAAAGACCATTGTGCAGAGAGCTGTTGATAATGTCAACAGTTTCGGCGAGACAGCTCAGGGGGGTTAATAACCTGTCTAATGCATTTTTGTCGCTTACCCATAATGCATCTGAGTGGAACAAATTGCAAAAAAAGCAAAAAATATGTATTATTGTTATCTAATATGCTGTTAAACAGAGAGGTTCTAAGTCAGAATGAGTCTTTTCTTTGTTCACTGAATGTTTTGTGATATTTACCCTACATAACTTTAGAATAAAGCATGGTGCTAGCAATGCCATTGCATGGGTTCGATTCATATAAGGAATGCATTATAAGGAATATAAAGTGTATACTTTGAATGCATCTGGATAAAAGCATCTGTGAAACTATTCTTGAAGGTCTATTCAGATCTCCTGAAATCTCTGTTTCAATGTTTGCAGAAGAATTAGAAACTTTTGAGTTGTCTGCTCTCTTGGCTTTGCTGTATTCCCCAGTTGCTCTTTGACACATTTTCATCTCTGTATCCTGATACAGCTCAGCAAACGGCTCCGTTTCAGAATGGGGTCAAATCTGGTGGCCTGACAGCACTTTTAGTATATTTTAATCTTATGACGTAAAGCATTGATGGGTCTTTTGATAACAAAGATGAAAACACTGATTTTTGATTTCTGTAGTCAGTCTGAAGGTCAGGTGCTCTGGGTGAAAGCAGATGTAATGTCAGCTGTGTTTGTTTCTAGTTTGTAATCGTCTGTCATTGTGATTCCTCAGATATTTCAAAATGCCAGTTGCCCTTGCTCAAAGTCACATAGGAAGTTAGAGTGGTTGCATTTCCCCATTATTATTAGAGACTTGATATCTATGCATAAATAGTACAAATCTTAATTCGGTTGTTAAAAAAATGCACATTTTTATTCACAACTGAAATGGAAACCGTCCCTTGCATTCTCTTGAATGCTGTAGAATACTGTATTTCTGTACTGTAATATTTGTTCTTTTGAAACATAAGAGGTTTATCCTAGTGCAGCTGAGAGGATCTGGCCTGATCTGAGCGAGCAGTTTTTTTTTACACAAACAGCATTTTATCTAATGGAGTGAAGATAGGAAGAAACAGGTGTTTGAAGAGAGTGTTTTGGTCAAGCTAATCAAATGAGGTGGCATGGATCGCATGAGTCAGCAATCACTCCTGCTGAACCTGTTGTCGTGTTGGTTTGCTTGAGTTTGAATAGGAGTGTGTGTGGAGAGAACTCTTTACATGCCTTCTGCTAATGGATAACCCGTGAAATCTCAGTGTCAAAGTCTGAGCGTTGTTTTAGAACACCATCAGCATTAGAGTATGTCAGACCATTAGAGATGTTTCATAGCCAATCATGTGTAAAAATGTAAATAAAATAAAAAACGCTTGGGAAAACGTTCTAATAACTTTCGTTAGAAACATTAACATGATTGCTTTATATTATATATGTGAAATTATGCATTTATTTTATTCTACATCATTAATGTTACATTTCTCTGTGAATTTCTTCATTGTTGATAACTGTGGGTCTACATTCTGTTTTGATATAAACTCAGAAATGTGAGATATAAACTCAAACAATTCTCAGAAGAAAAGTCAGAATTGTGATTTAAAGTTGCAGTTACAAGATAAAGGTCATAATTTGTTTTCTGTGGTGGAAACCAAAAGACTGAATTGAGATACAAACTCAAAATGCAATTTTGACTTTTCTCACATTTCTGAATTGTGGGAGAAATTGTGAGATAAAAAATATATATATATATTTTTTTTTTTATCCGTTTGTGAAAACAGAATTTTCTTATAAATCCTATAGTTGCCTATATGCATAGCTATTTTTGCAGTCTCTAGATGCTGAAAAATGCCAATCATATCAATCAAAAGAGATGCTGAAAATCTAGGACATTCAAGTTATCCTGACCAGGTTTTTTCCCAGTTCTTGTTACTAAATACCACTCACAATATACAGTTTTACAGCAATGATCCAAAAAAATTATCCTCATACCGTCCGTCTCAAATGACAATGTCATCTGGATAGGAGATGTCAAATCAGCCACTGCAATAAACTGCACCCTTCGTGATAAATTGGCCAGTCTCACCCAGCCTGCAGGGGGCAGGAGTCCCACCGGGGTTTTTACTGGCCCACTTTAAGAGGAGCACAGAAAAAGACATGCCACATTTGGGATTGGCCTAGAAGTGGTTATTCTATATAAAGACTGTGATACAGAAATCTAGACTATGCCACTGTGGAGAGCTGCATGGAGAAATAGCTTGTTGCAACTTGATGTAGACACTTTTGTTTCCCACCTGCTTTTAAACACTTGCAATTATGTTTAAATGTGTTGTAATAGTCCCACAGTCACTGTCATTTTCATTGTCAAACACAGTATTCTATGCAAATAAGGATCAGTATAGATTATTCACAAAAATCTTTTTTTCTTTTTGCCTGGTGCAACTAAATTTACCTTTCTGGAAAGGTCAGTGAAATACAGCAAAACCTTTGTTCCCATTCACACTGTTACCTGATATGCAGTTTCTTTGAACTGGATGCTAAAATAGTGCAGACAGCAAGTGCAAATAAACAACACAGCAGAGTTATTTTAGTAATATTTATATATTTATTAATCCAAATATACAAATTTGAATTTTAACTTTATTTTTATAAGTTGTAGTTATTTTTTTTACTTTTGTCATTGTATTTGTTTATTTATTTATTTTCGTTTTTTTTTTTTTTTTTTTGGTAATTTTAAGACTTTAATAACTTATTTATTTCAGTTAGTTTCCAAGGCAACATTTAAATGTTAGTTTAAGCTTTAATTACAGTTAGTTCACCCCAAAATGTAAATGCTGCCAATATATACTCAGCCTCATGTCGTTCCAAACCCGTATGACCTTCATTCATTTTCTGAACACAAATTAATATATTTTTGATCAAATCTGAGAGCTCTCTGACTTTGCATGGGCAGCAATGCAATTGCAATGTTCCCAGTCCCAGGAAATGTAGCAAGGACATCGATAAAGCAGTTAATGTGACATCAGTGGCTCAACTTCAGCTTTGTGAAACTACGAGAACACTTTTTGTGTGCAAAGAAAACAAAAATAACATAATTTAATCAATTCTTCTACCCGATTTACTGTCTTCTGCCAATTTTGGATGGAACAGTTGTTTATATTCAGGAGAAAACTTGTGAATGCTTTTTCAGAGCTCTCAGATTTCATCAAGAATATCATAATTTGTGTTCTGAAGATGAACGAATGCCGTACTAGTTTGGAATGACTTGAGGGCGAGTAATTAATGACAGAATTTACATTCTCATTTTGCCTTTATTTCAGTTAACAAAAATAATTTTTAATATCACTGGGCGCAAATCATGCATAGTAAGTTCCCTCCAGAACTGAAATGGAAGGCAGATACTCTTACAGTTTGTCATGCAGCATGAGTGACATTATGCCAGTAGAATGTCAGCTATTTGTTCAATCATGGTGTGTCTCTGAATGTGACAGGAAACGCTTGTGATTTTGTTTGACAGGTTTGATTGTTTGCGCTGATAGTTACCAGACAGACAGGTTTCAGCTGCATTACTGTAGTGAGAAGACCTACACTTAAAAACACAAACTCTCCTCACACCCTCTCCTGTCCTCTCAGCTGAAGGATGGGCCTCTGAATGAATGAAACAACATGCTCTTATAATGCTCTTTTGTGTGTGACTGCTGAATCAGTTTAGAAATCTGAACACAAAAATCTATTTAGGCTTTTTTGACTAAGAGTTATGAGCATGTTTAGAAAGGTTTTGAAGTATTTTCAATGTACTATGTAGACATTCTTTAAAGTTAACAATGCAATGTTTGCTCACCTAAAACCACCCACACTTGTATATCAATGTCTATTCAGTATTTAGCAACTTGGCCTGTCCTGATGAACAACAATGCGAACAATGCTGAAACATGAAGGTTAGCCAGTCATAAGCAATTTGATTGACATGTACATTACCTGGTGTCTTAAAGGGATAGTTCACACAAAAATGAAAAATCTATTATTAATTATTCACCCTCATGTCGTTCCAAACCCATAAGACCTTCGTTCATTTTTGAAACACAAATTAAGATATTTTTGATGAAATCCATGAGCTTTCTGACCCTGCATTGACAGCAACAGAACTACCACATTCAAGGCTCAGAAAGGTAGGAAGGACATCAGTAAAATAGTCCATGTGACATCAGTGGTTTATACATTTTGTGTGAAAAAGAAAAAAAAATTACAAAATATCTTATAGACCCCAAACGCATTGTGGTTGTAAAAAAGAAAGTAATTTTTAAATTGCGCATTACCAACAGTCTAGACTAGATCAATCTGTGTCAGTCAATGTTTGCATTGCTATTCTAAATTACCCCCACTAAATTTTATGAACAGTATTCTGTATTCTTTCTTTGGACTCAATGGCTGTCTTTTTCGTCTGCCCTGTGAGGGTTCAGTAGCCTGTGGACTATAAATGTCCTCTGACTGCTCTGAAACAATCTGTCCGTGAATGGCTTCATTAACTAGTATCAGATTAGATTATGTAATGGATTAACTTGGCTGCCCATCAGCCACTGAATACAGGAAGTGTCTTTCATCTGTCATCAGTGTCTGCTGTCCCTCAGTCCTCTCTGTCAAATCTCTCTTTATGTCTCCACTTTATTTCCTGGCCGATGACCCAGAAGTTTTTCTTGAGCTGTCAGTGTCGCCCCAGTGCTATCAAGAGATTGAAAGGACCTTAATATTGACGCTGGTCCGGGGACACATGGGTCCAGGAAGTGTCTTTAGTCAGGCTGATAATTATCCTGGTGTGGATCGCCGGGTCTGTGTGACGACCAGCTGCGGTTTTTGGGCTGAATTTCACTGGTAGTTGGCAGTGGGACTGTGTGAAGCTGTCCAGTGTTTCAGCTCTAAATGTGAGCATGTTGGTATAGGGATGACCTCAGACAGTTCACTTGTACATTAAATGTGACTGGGTTAATGGAAGCAGTTGGTTAGTCATTTACCTGCTGGCCTTTCACACCCTCAGAACATGACAATGCATGGAATCAAAACAATGACTATATTTACGGTCTTAATGCATTTCGAATTTCATTCGATGTTGTCATAACGTCTGTGATTTGATTTGGTTGTGAAGCTTTGTTTTTCACAAAGGTGAAGATCAATTTCTTTCAAATTTGACACTAAGGGTGTGTTCACACTTGTAGTTTTGTTTTGGTCCATACCAAAAAAGAAAATGATGAATTTGGTCCTTATTTGCTTAGCAAAGTACCATTACAAGACACAAAACAAAACATATTAGGATAAGGTCACAACCATATTCAACAGGTTTTATGGCGTATTTTATTTTGCATCAAAACTTACTGAATATACAAAATAATGCTGTGGACTGGACTAAATGTGCTCCTTGTCTGTGTACATATGAAGTTCGGCTGCAAATAGATGGCAGTTCCCGCACCTGTACTGAACTGTAATGGAATTTGTGTTTGTTTGGATGTTGTTGGTCCATGTTGTGTTCTTATTTCAGTCGAACTACACCAGAGTTAGTTTGAAAGCTTGTTTGTGGCACAACAAGGTTCGGATAGCAACATTCACACTTATTCAAGTCACTGTATTAACAGAGCAATCAGACCAGAGTTTATTGTAACCAAACCTGTGAAGTTATTAAGGGTTTCTTGTATCATGACATCATATGGGCACTTTTTCAATAATGTAAATGTTATGCAAATCACTATGTACAGAGGAGCAGCAAGACCAGACATGCTGTTGCTGTTATCTATCCACAGAGTTGTGCCCTCAGGATGTTTCTGAAGGAGAGAAACATTGGGATTTTTTTTTTTTTTTACATATTTGTGCAATACTTTATGAGTTTGTGAAGCGGGTGTTTAAATCAGATAGTACTGTAGTTTTTGCCTGTCCCCACCTTTACTTGTACACTAGAAATTTGTTAAAAGCCACATTTTCAATTCCAAATGAATGATACAACATACTGTATACTTTAACGTTTAACCTGTTTCCCCTCAGAGATCAAATCATGCTTTCATCCTAGATTTGATTAAATCCTTCATTTACAGTATAGCTTATATTAAACATTATGTGTTTAAAAGCACATGAAATGGATAGTTTTCTGCTCCATTACCACTTGGTATTAGCAAACGCTGGATTAGCAAGAACAGCTAAAAATAATCAGGCATTAAGGGAAGGAGGTGCCACATTTCATTACCCTAGCAACGTGCAGGCTACTAGGTGGGGCTTAAAAAGTCTTTTACTTCCCGTCATGTGACATTGTGTACTTGTTTGGAGACCCACCTAAACTCCACACTTCATCATAGGCTACTATTAATGTAAGTTTTTATGTGTGCATGTGTTAGCGCATGTTAGCCATTTAGTCCTGCCTTCTGTTTATTTCTCCTCTAATCAGTTGCTGTAGTTAAGAAATGAAAGAATTTTTGATAAGGTTCACATCAGTCTTTCATTTTTTTTTCATTTTATAGCATTCATTGTGAATACTGTGCATTGAATGCAGCTGCTTTCAGTGAAAATGGCCGATAAGACAAGATCCATCAGGATTTCTTAGACCACACAGAGACAAGGGATCCATCTGGGGAGCTAATCAGATTAAGGAGCCCACCATGTCCTCTATAGACAATGCTAGCCTGTTTGTGTCCTGCTTTGCAGCACTGATATGATATGATATGATATGACAGGCCTGGACTGGCCTACAACCCCACCAGAATATAAGGCCTCGTGGGTTTGTATGAGGTAATCGATCATCAATATTGTTTGTGTTATGAACTGGTCTGGGTGAAAGAGCTATAGCTTGTAGAGTTTATAGTATGAAACAATAATATAACTTCATATGTATGTATTTTTGGACTATTATATTTACATAAAACAAATTTTCCACCACCCCTCAGTTGTAGCACAGTCAATTACCCTGTTACCAACTCTTACCAATCACAGAGGCTCTTTATTTATTCAATTGATCACCAGCATGAATAGTCTATTTCTGAGCTGAAGATGTTTTAGTTTTGCACATTTTCTATGATGCTGTGAATGGTCGCAGGTATGTCGCTATGTGGTTGCTTAAGTGTTTTGAGGATATGTAGCACGCTCTTGTTTGGTTGTTTGGGGTGTTGCTTTCTTGTGCAAGTTAAAAGAGCTCAACAATGACCTGCTGGTCCCTAGATTTGAAGGGACAGTGTGTGGGATGGGTTACATGGCAACACTTAGGGTTGGGGGTTTGTTAAAAAAACTAGTGCTAGGCCAGGCCAGCCAAGTCTCCAAGAGATGTGCACAACATCGCCCTCTGGTGGATCTGTGAGAAACAGCATCCTTTTGTTTATTCACACGTGTTGTGGCCCCCTTGTGGTGGGATTTTAACATTTTGTCTCTGTTGTTGAAATTTGTGAATTGAGTTTGGCAGGATTTTCTGAAAGAACAGTTAAGCTGTTGTAATCCAGTTTGCTGTGTTTGTGTGTGTGTGTGTGTGTGTGGTCAGGGGGTACTAGGGTCTGCATGGTTATTTATATCCTTAGTGTCCTCAAGCAGCTGTCATCCCCCTCCCGAGCTAGAGCACTCTTGCTTGACGTCCTTGTCGTAACGTCCTGCCCCACGTTGAGCCTCGCTCAAGACGTCTGCCCATGGATGTCTACCTGACCACCTGCTTAACTTAACAAAGGGAATCCGATGTGTCTACTTTGTGTTTGACAGGTACAGGAATCTGTGTTTAATGGCTGCCGAACAGCCGTTTGTGTGTGTGTGTGTGTTGGTTACTTCACATTGTGGCCTCTTCACATGTGCTCTATTTATAGTGGATGTTCTGGTGTGTCATGAAAGCACAGTCCTGCTGCCTTAAATTGCACTTTCACTTTCAGACACGTTTTTGCATTACAAATCTGATCTTTCAGCATTGTTTTTTCAGTCCATGTGAAGCTTGATTCACATTATTCTATCTGTATACTACAGTAAAGTTTGAGTTCCAGCTCTCTCATCTGTCATTATTTACTCTCCCTCACGTCATTCCAAATAACAACTTTATTTTCAGTCTTCAGAAGACTTGGAATATAACACAAGTCATATGAACCACTTTCCATTGTCGTTTTGGAAATCGACAGCCTTGCATATCATTCAGACTCATTCAGAATGGACCAATATAATTTTCAAAAACATACACATTGAAAGTTGAATGTTTTGACCATCATGACAATGTGTTTTGACTGTGTTGTTGCAAGCCTAAATAAAGCTCCCCGCTTTACGTTTACTCCATTTAACAGATTAGATGTTAATCCTTATTTCTTTTCTACCCGTTCACCGCAGGGTCCTAGTACCCCCAAAACTTCAATCGGAAAGACTGCCTGCATTTAGCGGATCCTGTATTCTGTCTCTCTGCAAACCAGCCTTCCTTCTCCTCCCCTTTCCTTTCCTCTCTTCTCTTGAACTGTCCGTTTCATCATGGCCTTCTCATCTCGTTTCTCATTTTGGGAAAAAAAGGAAAGTACCGCTTTTTGCTGTTTGTTTATTAATTTATTGTCTGTTCAGTAAAGGTGACATAAAACCAGATTTTTCTCCAAATTAACAAAAAATATTGTTTGTACAATATCTTACAGAGCCCTTAAGAAGTGATTGTGATGGAAAAAATATATTTCATTGCTTTTGCATTCGCTTGCCAAGAGTTTGCGTGCTCCCTCAAAAGTATTGGATTCCACAAAGTAGCTTTGCATTCGCCTGCAAATCTTTTGCATTTTCTTAGTAATAGATTTCAGCGGAAGAACCTCCCTTGCTCGCATTCTAATTAGTGTTAGTGCATCTATCTGAGAGTTTAGCAGGACTGGTTTTTAGTAACCGAGAAAGACAGAGGGATAAACTGTATATTGAGAGAACAGAGAGAGAAGAACATCAAGAACAATGTCTCAGGTTAGAGCATCTGATCACTGATTTAACTTTCCTGTCTCTATCTGCCTCCCTTCAGGTGAAAGATGAAAATGTCCCGGGTGCAAAAAGTTCGAATGTAAGTGTTTGAGCAGCATTGTCATTACCGCATGACTCGGATTTCAGATGGGTGTCTGTTCTGAGATCAGTAGAGATGACATCTCCCAGAACCCTGCCTTTGTTATTGTGGCTGTGGTTCACTCTAAAGCACATCCTCTGTGTTTACTTCACGTATATCATCAGGAGGTGCTAAAGATAGGGTTTGTTTAGTAAATGGTGGTCCTTTTTCTTTTAGGACAGCTGTTTGCTTCCAACATCTTACTTTGTAATTACCATAAGAAAGCAGCTCATCTGTTTCTACACTTCATTCAGATTTAGTAGATGAAATTTAATGGAAACAGAGTGAGTAAAAGTAACTTTCTAAACTACAGAGTCCTAAATGCTCAAATGTGAATATTAGCAGGTGAGAGTGACTGTATGTGGATGTTTGTTTAGAACTGTTCTGCTGCTGTACTCTAGTGGGTGGGGCTTGTTGACATCAGGCCCTGCCATTTTTGTCCTCCAATCACTGCTGTAGTGGGAGGGGCAGCTGGAGAAAGAAAGAGAGGGAAGGAGCATGAGAGGGATGCTGAGCTAAGATTGTGTGTGTCTGAAGCAAATGTGTGAGACGTTTGCAAGTCATCATGGAGGCACAGGGCTGGAGGCCTGTCCAGCGCTCTCAAAGTGCTGCTGTTAATTTCAGTGTCCCACAGAATGCCGTGCACAGCTGGAAGAGCACCAGTATCATCACCTTCAGGATAGACATGAAGGTCTGTCTCCACATAAGAGCTCATTCCTAGTATCTTATCACTAAATATGCACTTTAATTTGTGTTTTTTTTATAGTGTGAAGTGATTTGTGAGGTCTTTACAATACTCCTGGTTCCTGAATTGTGTATTGTGAGAGAGAGAGACTACCAAAGCCTTTGCGGTTGATCCTGTAGAGTTGTGTTTCAGGGCTGTGAGCCAGTGTTGCACTGCAGTGACCTTAATTACTGGGTTTGTCTGTTAACCTGCCTGACTGCTCTGAGAATAAAACTGCAAAGTGCCTGGCCATCTGCAAGCATGAGTCTTTTTCAGATGAACTTTCAGTACTTGCAGCTGGGCTGGAGAGTGTGTAGACCCTCTGATATTCAGAACGGACACCCCTCTGTCATCATTTGGGAAATTCTGGAAGGTTGTTGCTTGTGGAATTATATTGAAGCTATTGTTAAACTCAAGATAGAGCTCTTATAAGTTACAAGGGATGTGAACTGTTACCTTTAGTTCTTGCTACTAGTGTGTAATTTTATAGGTTTTTTTCTTTTGTGGTGACCTGTACATGTGCGTTCTGGGTTGTGTGAACAGTCGGATGGTGAAAACAGTATGAGTCAGTCTCAGACAGCAGTAAGTGGCTCAACCGAGCGATACCGGGGTGAACCATCAACAGCGTTGAATCCAGATCGGCCACTGACTCTAGACCAGAGAAGCAGCGACTCCATGAACGGAAGACATGGCAGCGTTGAGCCTGACCCATTGACGAGGAGAGGACTGAACCTGGCTCACAAAGCAGGGTCAGAGGAAAAGCCTTCGACAGCCACTTCAGTCCCCAAAACAAGCCGTCCACTGCAAGCTGGCAGCTCTGTGGATGGAGATGCCCTCTCTGTTGGGTTGACCAGCCTAATGGGCCGTGCAAGGACTAAAGAGCATCGCTCTCGCTTGAGAGCTGCAGAACACAAAGAAACTCAAGAGGAAAGCAAAGAAAGGATTGGTGAAAGCGAGACCCCCTCAGAAGAACCCCAGCCATCCACCCTTGCAACCAGTCCACCTCCTAGACTTGACCCTCTTGCCCCTCCGGTTGGCTTTTTACCTTCCAAGCCAAATCCTCTTACCCCTCCTGCTGGATTCCTTCCAGTCACCAAGCCTGATCCATTGGCTCCACCTGCTGGTTTCATTCCAGCTCCTAAACCAAATCCTTCTGCTCAACTTACACCCAAACCTGATCCTCTGGCACCGCCGGTGGGATTCGTTCCCACCCCAAAGCGAGACCCTTTTGCTCCGGTGGCAGGATTTATCCCCAAGCCTAAAGTTGACCCATTAGCACCCCCTGCAGGCTTTATTCCTGTAACACGGTCCATTGCTGTACGAAAGCCAGAGGTACAAACTGCATGTGTTTCTGAATGCTTTAGTAATGCATGTTTGCGCAGCAGGCCAATGCCGTGAAACTCTGCAAAGTTCACCGCAGAACTAATCTTGCCATAACTCTTGTCAAATTCTTTTTCTCAACTTTGCATTATGACTTTGACTGCTGTCTCACTTTAACCCTCTGAAGTGGATTCAAGTAACTGACGCCTGCGAGATGCCTGCAAGAATTCAGCATGCTGGAAGTGACTTTTTTAATTCTTGAGATCATTTTCTAAAGCACACCATGTATGTCGTCCCATTAAATGGCTTTAAGTTGAGGTAAATAGTATTGTTGGCTGCAGTCGTAACCGCATATCAGACTGTTATTGCATTAGTGCTGACCATGTCGGATGCAGACTTCTTGTAGACTTGTAATGTGGTGGCTTCTATGTTGCTAACTTTTGGCATGATTCTAGATCATATGTTTGCGTCATATTGACAAGTGCTGTGTCTGTGAAGGTGAAGGAGGTTTCAAAACCTTCTGCTGCTCCTGCTGGAAAACTTCCATCCCAGGTTTCCACTATCGCCAACCAACAGGTGTGTCCCACCACTGCCAAGATGTTTGTGTAAGACAAGGGTGTTCAGCTGTGAGAGTTGTGTGTTGCCTGAAAGTACATATGTGGTTAGTTAAATGTATTCTACATCATTGGTGTTTATGTCTGACTGCTTATTTCCAGATTTGATCCTGGTTAACAATTGTTAGCAGTTATAGTATTCTATCTGTCAGGCTTGGTCTTGCATTGGTTTCAATGTTAGCATCAGGTGGTTTGATAATAATCACACTGCTGATCCTGCGGTCAGAACCACTTAGGCTCTTCACTGATCCTTTATGATTCCATCTATAGGGATCTCCAGTGATGCCCACCCAAGGGAACCAGGTGCAGAAACACCTCCCTTAACCTCTCCCATTTCTTTCTTTATCTCTTTCTTTTTTTCTTTCTGTCTTTCACAGTTCTCATATGAAATGTTTTATTCTCCTGTTAATTTCTTTTAAGTCCTGTGAGGATTTGTGTATTTATGACATTTTGACTTCTGCTCTCTTGCTTTCCCCGGCCCTTTGCAGGCCAAGGCAGCTGAAGATCCTGTGGCTATCCTGCAGGCTGCACATGAAGCTGCCAGTCTGACTAAGGTCCGGCTACTGCATTGCCTGTGTGTAATTCTGCTTATGGGTAAAGCTCAGTAAGAGTCTCGTTGTGCCATTGAAGGGAATCTTATCACCTCAGAGCTCCTGTTTGAACCAAAGCACATTTCCCATTCAAATTCTACACATATATATGTGCATGCTTTACAGTTCAGTTTGTTTGCAGTATTCTTTGTGTTGTCTCTGAAGAGAATATTAATTAATTTTCCATAGTAAGCGTGTATAGGTTTTAACCTGATATGGATTGCTCTGCTGTCTTTGGTAGCACCCATTTCTAAAGTCTCTGTCACAATTAACCTTAAACAGAATGAAAATCTAAACTGAATCACAATCAGTCCGTGGACTGGAAACCTGTAGTGTTTCATGTTCTGTGATGACAATCTCTCTCACTTCCTGCTGCAGGTGAAGACGGAGGAGCAGCTTGCTGCAGAGAAGGCCTGGTATAACACTGAGAAAGTCTGGCTTGTCCATAAAGATGGCTTCTCTTTGGGTAAGTGAAGTCATAGTTCATTACTCCTGATCCGAAAACTCATGTCCAGTTTAAGTCAAATAAATATTCGTTTTGTTTGTATAGCTACACAGCTCAAGACAGAGATGGGTTCTCTCCCAGAGGGGAAAGTGAAGATCAGATTGGAGCACGATGGGACAGTACTGGAAGTGGACGAGGATGATGTGGAGAAGGTGGGCGGAGTCATTGTCACAAACATGTGACATTACTCATGCAAAAGTCAAGAAACCTGTTTAATTACGCTCATCTGTCTGTCAGGCAAATCCTCTATCATATGATCGGGTGGAGGATCTCTC
The DNA here is from genome assembly GCF_023724105.1 of Carassius gibelio. NCBI lineage: Eukaryota > Metazoa > Chordata > Actinopteri > Cypriniformes > Cyprinidae > Carassius > Carassius gibelio. Next base: position 19,203,824 of record NC_068405.1, on the reverse strand, counting down.
CTCTCTTCTGTACCTCAACGAGTCCAGCATCCTTCACAGCCTTCGTCAGCGCTATGGTGGAAACCTCATTCACACCTACGCTGGGCCAAATCTTCTGGTGGTCAATCCTCTCAACACCCCTGCCTTGTACTCAGAGAAGGTACGAACTTCACACAAAGTCTTACCTTAAACCTCTGGCAGAGAGAGATGGAGTGACATGGTCTGTTTATATCAGGTGATGCAGATGTTTAAGGGCTGCCGGAGGGAGGAAACAGCTCCTCACATTTTCGCTATTGCTCAGTCGGCATATCATCAGCTGCTGACCACACGTCAGGATCAGACCATCGTGCTTCTGGGCAAGAGTGGCAGCGGAAAGACCACTAACTGCCAGCACCTGCTACAGTACCTGGTCACCATCGCAGCCGGCAGTGGAAAGGTGTACTCAGGTGAGGAAGACGAGGAGGACTCAACATAGACCCCTTTTCAGTTTTCCTAGAGTTCATTTTCACTTTATTGAAGTTTTTTTTAAATATATGTTATTGTTTATATATATATATATATATATATATATATATATATATATATATATATATATACATATATATATATATACATTTTATGATTTTTATATAACATTGAACTGTCTTCTCCCCACAGCTGAGAAATGGCAGGCGGTCTACACGGTTCTGGAGGCGTTCGGGAACTGCACCACAGCTATGAATGTGAACGCCAGTCGCTTCTCACACATCGTCTCTCTTGACTTCGACCAGGCAGGACAGGTGGCCTCTGCCTCTGTTCAGGTAGGGTACAGTGAGGGCAGGTACTCAGAATTTCTAAAGACATTGGGGGATTTATCTCTGATTTGCTTTATGTCTTGCACACAGACCATGTTGTTGGAGAAGTTCAGAGTGACCAGACGACCAGAAGCAGATACAAGCTTCAATGTGTTTTACTATCTGATGGCTGGAGCGGATGCAGCTCTAAAGTAAATGAGAGACTATAACACTGTAAAAAAAAAAAAATCGATATCTACCCCTTCATCTTGTATCATTGTTGATCTGACTTACTGTTCATATACATTTTACAGTGTATTAACCTAAAAAGCATGCAAACTAAATGCATTTGTCTTGCATAAATCTATCCAGCCACCTTTGACATGCCGTCCTGTGATATTCTGGCAAATATGATATATATATATATATATATATGTGTGTGTGTGTGTGTGTGTGTGTGTGCGTGCGTTCGTGTGTGTACAGAAGTCAATGTTTGAAGTGGATCAAAAAAGTTAATCAAAGTTGTCCTAAGACAAGAATGCATTTTGATTTTAGGTTTTAGGACAACTTTGATCCACTTCAAATGTTGACTACTGTATATATGCTTAAATAGCAAATATAGCGTGCAGATTAAGGTCAAAACAGGAAACAGATTAAAGTTGACCAGCTAATAGAATATTATGCCTTTCAGGACTGAACTTCATTTTAATCACTTTGCTGGCAACAGCGCATTCGGGCTCCTCCCTCACTCGAAGGTAAGAAAAGCCACATGTACCATCATCAGACACACATTTTATCTCTTCGATCTGAAAAGAGTGTATTATATGTCAAATGCTCTGTAGCCCGAGGACAAGCAGAGAGCCGCTCAGCAGTTCACTAAGCTACAGGCAGCCATGAAGGTCCTGGGCATCTCTGCTGAAGAACAGAAAACCGTGTGGCTGATCTTAGGGGCCATATACCACCTCGGTGCCGCTGGGGCCACCAAAGGTAAAGTTACCAGCTCCTCAAGTGTCTAAACCAACACTAAATGTGTGACAGTAATATACAGAATATCTGACTGCGCAGAGTGTATTTTAATATCTGTCCACTAAGAGTCACTAGAGTCTTTCTTGTCATGTAACTGAGAAACTGTTTAGACTTCAGTGTGTGTGTTTGGTGTCTAAAAACATTTGTCACTTATCTTCAGTATTGAAAGGGATTGTCCATCCAAATATTCAGACATCATTGACTCACCCCTAATGTCATTCCAAACCTGTATGCATTTCTTTTTTCACCAAAAAACAACAATTCCAGTTCCCATTAATCCCTCTATATTGTTTTTGTCCATACAATTGAAGTCAACGGAAACCAAAACTGTTTCATTACGAACATTCTTCAAATTATCTATAGGAAAAAAAGTCATATTCACAGGTTCAGAACAACATGAGTGGAAGTAAATGATGACAGAATTAGAATTTTGCGGTGGACTATCCTTCTAATCATGTTTCTTTGTCTTGAACGGTTGTTGTTTGTGGTTTAACCATTGTAATCATGTCTTTTTATTGCATATTGATGTTGCATGCTGCCCCCATCATAACACAGAAACCGATGCAGGTAAATGCAGGTCTCTATCTTTCTGTTTTAGACTGAAGGCAGGTGGTTTTATTATTTGTATTTTATTTAGCATCTAAACAGAACGGTGCGTTCATCTTTCATCTGCCTTTGTGGTGGTTTCCACTCTGATGTCGAACGCCGGAATGAAAATGTTTGTTCTCTTTGATCATCAATCCAGGAGATGAAAGTTTCTGCTTGTTCTCTGGACTCTTGACTACCTATTGTAGTTCCCCATAATGTGACACGATTTGTGGTAACACTGCTTTACTTTTGTGTATGTGGCTTTCTGACCCCTCAGCGGGCCGAAAGCAGTTTGCCAGGCACGAGTGGGCACAAAAAGCAGCGTATCTCCTGGGCTGCACACTGGAAGAGCTGTCTTCTGGCATCTTTAAAACGCAAGGCAAGGGCACACTTCCACGCTCCTCAAGTGTCCGGCAGAGTACGGATGATACGGATAGCTCAGGTAATGTTTGTTTCATAACATTCTTAAATATGCGATAAATGCCTCTCTATTTTATGTCTTAAAAAGTGTTTTTGTGTGTGTTTCAGTGTCTAAAGCAACAGCAGCTGAGTGTTTGGAGTTCATGGCGTCTGGTTTATACTCTGAGCTTTTCACACTCATTATCTCTCTCATTAACAGGTAATCGGTAACCGGTGATTACCTAGAGCAACAGGATTTATTGAACAAGAGATGCATTCTGATATCTTCTTCTACTTTCAGAGCGCTGAAGTCCAGTCAGCATTCTCTCTGTTCTCTGCTGATTGTGGACACACCAGGGTTCCAGAACCCTCGTCAGGTGAAGAACCAGCGCGGCGCCACGTTTGAGGAGCTCTGCCATAATTACGCTCAGGAACGTCTGCAGACCCTGTTCCAGGAGCGAACATTCGTACGGGAACTGGAGCGTTATAAAGAGGTGCACAAAACACCCATAACCAGCATCCAAACATCAACTGCTTTTTCTCACAATTCCTATTAAAACACTAAAATATATAGCGGTAAGGGATTACCACTACTTAATTTCATTTTTACTTTTTAATTTATTTTATTTATTAGCAATTTGCCATAACTGGATGGGACAGTCGATCAGTGCACTACTGCTCTGAAATTTTACTACTACTAATTTGAAAAGGAATGCAATAAAATGTATTACAGGGGTTGTGAATGAAATTGAAGAACTACTTTTCAGATAGAATCTTGAAAAACAAGGTTCATGGCACGAGATGGTGCTAAAAATGACCAAGGACCTCTGTGACACCATACTCAGACAGACAGTTAATGTGTTAATCAATAATTAGATTATGAATGTTAAATGTTATTATTATCAATCAATAGTTGTGCTGCTTAATATATTTTTAGAACCCTTTTTAGGATTTTTGATGAATAAAAATTCCATCACAATTAGCGTCTTTGCAAATTATTAATTATTTACTCATTTTAATAACGGTATCTGTCTTTCCATAGGAGAACATTGAGATCACATTGGATGACTTGGAGCCCAGCCCTTCTCGCTCGGTAGCTGTGGTTGATCAGTCCTCCAGTCAGACCCTGGTGAGACGCACTTCCTTCAGCCAAAACTGCTGATGTTTAAAGTTGTGTGTCTGTGTATTTATTTTAATAAGAGCTCTGTGGATAATTACTTGATTTTATTTTCATCTAAGCATTCCTGTTTATTAGAAAAGATTTCACAAAGAATGTCAGTGTAGGGCACATTTAATCCTGTATTAATAGGAATTAGTTGGCCGGTCATAGTTATATAAGCTGCAGTCATTTTAAAACGTGTTTATAAGTATCAGAACAAAAGAGAGAGATTGGTGTGTGTAGAAAAGTCTATTTGACAGTGGATATTGTTGTCTGTGTTTCAGGTACGTACTCTGTCCCGGACAGATGAGGCCAGAGGTCTGTTCTGGCTGATGGAGGAGGAGGTTGTGCAGCCGGGAGGGTCCGAGGACACACTCCTGCAGCGACTCTTCAGTTACTATGGCCCTGCAGAGGGAGAGAGCACAGGTCACACACATATACGTGCACAAACTGACACACTTGCATTCTGCCATAGACAGATTTATGCATTGTTTTTTTTTTTATGCAGGTCACACAGTGGTGCTAAAAAGTGAAAACACACATCACTTCCTGTTGGGCCACAGTCACGGGACAGACTGGGTGGAATATGACACACATGGATGGCTGAACCTAGCCAGGCTAAATCCCACCCCCCAGAATGCAGCCAATCTGCTGCAGAACTCCCAGAAGTAAGAACTACCCACAACCATTTGTACTTGTTGCATCAATAAATCAGTTTTTTTTTTTAATTCAAGAATGAATGACAAAATAAACTCACAGTTAGAAAACCAAAATAGGGATGTCCCACATCCCTAAAAAAGATTTTACATCTGAAATGAAAACTGCCAGTGGCACTATGTGATACTCTCAGATACACATACACATTTTTCTTGACTAAATAAAGCAAAAATATATATTGTGTGTAAAATCTAATTTATAATTTTAACTCATTTTGTAATTGTGCTAATATTCATGAAAACAGCAGTGTTTTGTTGCGAGGAAAATACACAATGTTAGCTTGTACATGTTATCGTAGAATATACATATTGCTCACCTTTACATCAAACTCAAGTTTTCACTGGATGATCCTAACAGGAAGAGCATCAGCGGGATGTTTGTGGGCCGCTCCAGCAGTGTTGCGGTTCTGAGCGGTTCCATCGCTGGACTGGAGGGTGTCTCTCAGCTCGCCATGCGTCGGGCCACTGGTATGAGGAAGACCTTCACCACAGGCATGGCAGCCGTCAAAAAGAAGTCCCTCTGTCTTCAGATTAAACTCCAAGTGGTGGGTTTTTAAGAGGGTCCTAAACCAAATACTTGTTGTTGAAAATCTTTCTTTCATGGAATTGTTCAGATTCCTTATTAGTTCCAAGAAATGGCTACAAATACACATGATGTATTTCTCTTTTGATCAGGATGCACTGTTGGACACGGTGCGCAGATCCAGGGTTCACTTTGTCCACTGTCTATTACCCCGAGCGGAGGTTATGAGGGCAACAGGGTCCCCAGAGGAGAGCTGTGACCCTGGACTCATGCAGATAGATGTGGCTTTGCTCAGGGCCCAAATCCGTGGCTTCAAGTTGCTGGACAGCTTGAGGATTTACAGACAAGGTGAGTAGAGAGACTGATCAAATCCAATCACATAGATCAAATCAAGTCCTCTTTGTTATTTCCTGCTGAATATCTGCATGATTTTTGCAGGTTACCCTGACCACATGGTCTTCTCTGAGTTCAGAAGACGCTTTGACGTTTTGGCCCCTCATCTGACCAAGAAACTGGGCCGGAACTACATCGTGAAGGACGAGAAACGAGTGAGTAACTATTTAAGAGAACAATGAGCGTGAAAATAATTGAACAAAAGCTTTAGAAATGACTGAAATGAAGTTTTGGACTCCTCTTGCTCTTGTGTGCCATGATTCCAAGACAGAATGAACTCTGGGTTATCAGGGTTATTGTGATGGCTTAATCAAGAAACCCCAGCTGGGTCTCAGACTTGAATCAATACGCAGAGCAGACAGGAAAAATGTAGTAATTGCTCTGGGCTTTAGTGCTTACTAAATGCCCAAATGTACTGTAATTATCAGCTAGAAAAATGTCTCCGTCCAGGGGTCTGCTGATCTCGTTTTGGCCCTGTGATTAACTGAGGAGAAAGGAGAGATATAAACAAAACCTTTGCACTGTGGCCCTGGGCATGTACACAGCAGACAGGGTCCAAACTTAATACTCGCCAAGTGCCAAATGCAAATCAAAATTTGCTTTGCCAAGTAAATAAAAATGCAGTCACAATGGAAAGATAAAAATCACAATTATGAGATGTGAAAAATCATATTTTGAGAAACGATAAAATTGCAGTTATGATAAATAAGGGTTGCAATTGTAAGAGATAGGCATATTGTGAGATACAAGCTTATATTGTGAATTATAAAGTCATATAGAAGGATATAACATCAAATTGTGAGATATAGTCACCATGATGAGAGATATAAAATCACAATTATGAGAAATGAAGTCACAATTGTGAGTCAAAGTAGTCTTGTGAAATATAAAACCATTGGGAGATTCACAAGAAATAAATTCACTATTATATTTAGTTTTTTACTCTGAGGCAGAAAATAACATGATTTGTCCAAACCTGAGCTGTAAATAATAAACAGCTAAATAAATGCATTGTTCCTAAAATTGTACTAAAAATAAAGCAAAATAAAGTTGCATAGCAGTAAAAAAAAAAAAAATGAATATCTGGTGAATTAACAGGTGTGGTAAAAATGTCAATTTTAGAGTCTGACAATTCGCTTTTCAGAGTAAAAAGAATAGAGAAAGATGACCGTCCGCTTTTTGTGACACAGCAGAGAAGGTCAGTCGCGTTTCAAGTCCCAGAGGAAGTTGAAATGATGCAAAATTGGAAATCTAGGGAGACGCAGAGAGAAAGAAAAAGTCGAAGGGAGGTAGAACCGTGTCTCTGAGGAAAGGTTTCTGTGAAGCGATTCGAACAATGGCCCTTTGGTTGTCAGGGGCGAGTGCCCCCCTTTAGTGCTGTTATCTAGATGGGCCCTTTCAGATAGATGGAGTTCTCAAGACTTTTCCGCATGAGAAAGACACTGTCAGTGGGCAGAGGGCTGATGGTCGTCTGGACAGTCTGGGGACTGTACAGCAGAGAATAACCAGTGTTGTGTCTGTGTGTCCAATAGGCCTACACAGGGGTCAGCAGTGTTTTTGTAATGTACACTGGGTGAATTAAACATGACTTGTCATTGCAGGCAGTAGAGGAGCTTTTGGAGTCTTTGGAACTGGAGAAGAGCAGCTATCACATGGGCCTCAGCAGGGTGAGTAACACACACACACACAAGTTACTATTCATTTGATCAGTTAGGAAACGTCAAAGGATGCAGGTGAGTCAAACTTTGAATTGTATGCAGCAGATGATTTGTCATCTGTATCGTTTTCTGTCTACTACTTCGCGGTCCGTCGGCTGGACGCAATAAACTCTCATCTCGGCGTGAGCTGCTGTGTTTGTTTGTGTCTTTCCTGGTTCTTCATGCCGTCCTAATCAGTGTGAACAGACGCTGGCGCTCAACAGTTTAATCCCATCAGCTGGAAAACCACGGGCGAGCCAAAAAAAAAACTAAAAAGGGTGGCGTGTGTAAACAAGCCCCGCCTGGCGCGTTCCCAGAAGAATGGAGATTTATTGGACCGTATTATAAGTTGGAATAGTTGGTAATTATTTTGTGGCAGCTGCAATTGGCGTCAAGGTTTGCGAAGGCTGAACTGCGCTCAGAAATGGATTACAATGCCAGGGGCCCTTCATGAAAGATTCGAGGGACAAAACACTGATTTCCTGTCAGTTCTGCTCAACTTGTGCTGTTACGATTGCTGCTGTCACAGCTATGTCTGTGTGTGTCTGTTAGGTGTTCTTCAGGGCTGGAACGGTGGCTAAACTAGAGGGACAGAGGGATGAACACACCAGACAGAACATCACGCTGTTCCAGGCCGCCTGCAGGGGCTTTTTGTCTCGACAGGCCTTCAAAAAGAGAAAGGTAAAGTCAGTTTTCCATTTTGCTTCAGTCTTGAGCTGGTGAAGAGGTTTTATTTAAGTTGAAGCTAGTAATTTCTGCAACACTAGTGTTATAGAGCAGAACTGCAGACAAAAAATGACCCCGTCTCCCATTGGTCAGCCAAACAAATAGATCTGCCCCAAACTCGCTCCATTGGTTGAGCCATTGTTGCTGTGGATATGCAGCTCAAACAAACCGAAAATGTTTTGAAAGCAAATATAAGTTTTTTTAATACTGGAAAAAACCCACACTTCTGCTTTAAGTCCTCTCCCATTTAGTCTCCCTAGAATTAGAAGATCTCAAATTAATAAAAGCTCCTCTGAACAATCACGGCATGCAGTCAGGCCTCTCAATTCTTCATGATGTGCATTTAATTAATTCCAATCGGATTTGCAGTTTTGGTTTGCAAGTCTTTCTGTACTTTTTCAAAAATGTCATATCAAAGTCATACTGTGGCTTTTATGTTTGTGCTTGCAATGGAACATTAATCAATTCATGCCTCGCTGTTAATGCAACTGTCATGTCATTCACAGATGGAGATCTGTACCATCAGCTTGATGATTAAAAGAATAGTTCAATCAAAATTAATATTCTGTCATCCTCATCCTCATGTCATTCAAAACCTCCATGGCTTCTTTTTTTTTACTCTAAAACACCAATCTATTTAATACAATGAAAATTAATGAAGACTAGGGCAGCATAAAAGCTTTCATTTTCACTTGAAATAATCTAAAACAAATCTCTCTGTCTCTCAGATCCAGGATTTGGCCATCCGTTGTGTCCAGAAGAACATTAAGAAGAATCGGGGTGTGAAGGACTGGCCCTGGTGGAAGCTCTTCACCACAGTACGACCTCTAGTAGAGGTTCAGCTCACCGAAGAACAGATTCGTGGAAAAGACGTGAGTCTCTTTATTTGGTGCCCTGGTTTGCTCGCTATGCAAAGCTTCTGTCAGTTTGAAGGTTTCTGTGTGTGGACGCCTTTGCCTTAAATATGACACGATCTGAGGGACTCTGTTGCATCAGCGTTAGAGCCGAGACTTCTCTTTGATTCCTGCTGCCATCACATCTCAATCCCAGCTCAAAGCATTAGCTTTAGAAATGCAACAATGCCGTCTGGCCCCTTCCTGAACTCACCTGAAGGCAGAAAGATCTCACCTGATCAAAAGAACATCAGATCACATAATATTAGCTCAACAAGCCTCAGGCCAAAGATTGTCCTGTTCTTATCTAAATATTCAGTGTTGACTTTTGATGGTGATAAAAGTTTTGTTTCGACTTGTAGGAGGAGATCATGCATCTGAAGTTGAAGCTGGAGAAGGTGGAGAAGGAAAGAAATGAGCTACGGCTGACCTCGGATCGTCTGGAGAGCAGAGTAAGAGAGCCAAGGATCTTATGTATTTATTTATTCTCATTTTTGCTGTCCTTCTTGACTAATTCAAGAAACCCAGAGAGAAAATGAGAATGCAAAGGGTGTTATTTTTAAGTTAGATAGGCTGAGTGTCTCCACAAGTATTGATAAATAAATGTATTAAGTGATGTATAAATAAAACAAATATAGAAATGCAGAAAGCCTCCACCATATTAGAAAAACAAGAGCATATGTGTGTTAATGTAGATCACAGAGCTGACGGCAGAGCTTTCTGATGAGAGAAACACTGCGGAGTCGACGTCCCAGCTGCTGGAGACAGAAACAAGCGAGAGATTGCGTTTGGAGAAGGACATGAAGGACATGCAGGTACATGAACTCCAGCAGTCCTGCTTCAGTCTTTATTAAACAGTGATGAAGAGTAACTAAATAAAAGATAGCTGCTAGGTAACTTTTTAAGTAGCATAATTCAGTAAAATAATATGGTTAAGATTACAAAACACTGCACACACACATGTAGAGTTGGGATATCTGATACATATAAGCAAATTGGTTAATTCAGACCAGTATTAATTTGGATTTAAATAATATAAATGTAAATATTTACACTTTACCAGGACAAAATATAATATTTTCATGTTTTTATACAAGATTAAGTAAAACAATTAAATAAATTCTGTTTAGTAACAGTTCAAATATTTAGTTAAATGTTTTTAATCTGGTAAATCGTATGGCATCATTTTAGTAGCTTGTAGTGTAGCGTATCTTTTTCATAATTGTATATTTACTGTATTTTAAATATTTTAAATTATAAGTAGCTTGTGCCATAGACTGAATAAAAATTATGGTAAAAGTGTGTTGGGAAGATTTTTATACTTTTTATAAACTTTCTTTTATAGTCTGTGAAAGTTGTGGTAAGAGTGAATTTGTGAGTGGGCTGCTGTAGAATATACCTGTGCTTTTTTTTTTCCTGGTGAAGGTGAAGTTTGACGATGTGAAGAAACAGATGGAGTCCATGGAGATGGAGATCATGGAGACCAGACTCCTCCAAGCATCAGAATTCAATGGCGAGATGGACAATGATGGCGATGATTCTGGTAAAAACAAAACAAAAAAAACCCACAATCAGACAGCACTTGAAGTTGATTATGAAAATGCTTTATTTTGATAAGAATATAGACATTTTTGGCTGCTGAGATGAAAGAGGACCGGATTGGTCAACAACTGCTCTACACACACACAAACACCTCAGAAATAATCTGTCTGTCTCTGTATATTTGTGCATGTCAGGAGGTGAATGGAGACTGAAATATGAACGCGCCATCAGAGACACAGAATTCACAAAGAAAAAACTCCAGCAGGAGATGGATGACAAGGTGGAGACAGAACAACAGAACAAGAGACACTTGGAGAGAAAAGTTAGTATAGCACAGTAAATAAACACATACACAGAGTGCACACACACACTAGGACTGCTGAGAGACTACACACAGTGTGAAATGTATCCAAATTCAAACTCTGCTACAATAAATGATACTCTGACGTTGACCAGCAACACTTCAGAATCTTTAGACTTTTATAAACTTCACCTTCCTGTCTCTCTGTATAGTTAACGGACTTGCAGGCTGACCACGAGGAGTCCCAGCGATCAGTCCAGCAGCTGAAGAAGAAATGTCAGCGGCTGGCAGCTGAGCTCCAAGACACCAAACTGCACTTGGAAAATCAAGAGGGACGCAACCATGAGCTGGAGAGAAAGCAGAGGAAGTAAGAGCCAATCACACACACACACACACACACACACACACACACATATCTTAGTCTGTGTCTTCAGTCTCCTAGCTGGTCACCTGCTGGGTCTGATTATAGAGATTTCTGATTATTGTTTACTCTGGTTGTTTGAGCCATATATTTACTGTTTGATCGTTTGGGCTGTTTGTTTATAATTTGCCGTGTTTGTTTACTGTGCGATTGTTTAATTTATTGTTTGGGTTGTTCTTTTACTCATTGTTAACTCTTTGTTTAATAATTTGTTTAATAATACAGTACAGTAAACAATTTGTTATTTGATTACTATATGATTGTTCGGACTCTTTCTTTAATGTTTGATTGTTTGCTGTTTAGGTTTAATTTTGTTTACTTAATTACTGTCTTTTGTTTGTTGTTTAGTTCAGTTGTTCAGGCTGTTTGTTTACTGTCTTTTGTTTGTCGTTTAGTGTTTAGTTGTTTTGTCAGTTTGTTTACTTTCTGATTAGCTGCTCTGTTTATTTATTGTTTGGGTTGTTTGTTTACTTGTTTATTTCTAGGCATTTAAATTGATTGTGTGATTACATCTCTATTTGAGCTCTTTCTTTACTGTTTGGTTGTTTGCCGCTTGTTGTTTAAGATGTTTGTTTACCATCTGATTGTTTGGGCTGTTTATTTGAGTGTTTTGATATTTATTTACTGTCTGATTGTTTGATCTTGGGGTTGGATTTGTTTATGGCTGGACTGTTTTTATTTGTGTGTGTGTGTGTGTTTAGTATTTGGCTGCTGTTGCTCATAACTAAAAACTTAGCACATCAGACTTAGAGCCAGAGCTAAATCTCAACATACTTGACAATTCATAAATATCCTCAGTGTACAGGCTTCATTTTTCTCACAAAATTTCCAACATCTGGAGAATAAAAAAAAGGAAAAAGCATCTTACTGGAAACTCACTACTAACAACGCAGATTAGCATCTTGTGATCTGAAAATCTACAAAATCACAAGCAGATGAGCAAATGTTTGCTTGAGTGCCTACAGACTAAAAGTTCTGTTTATTAGTTTATGCCCATGAGCAGGGTATCATGTTGCTCTTGTCAGACTGTGGTTGAAATGACATGTCTTAAAACCCATCTATCTTTTGAATTTTCTGGCAGGTTTGATGTGGAGAAGAACCAGTTTCACGAGGAACTACAGAAGGAGAGGAACCAGCGGGAGAAACTGGGCAGAGAGAGAGATATGCTAACTGGCGAGTTGTTTACAATCAGACAACAGCTACAGGTGAGACTAAAGATAGAACAGTGTGTGTTGCTCTCTCTCACATCCTTAAGCAAGTCGCTACACTTCAGGTTTCTGTAATAAGTCTATGGTATGTTGCTAATGACAAATTCATAATTTAACAAACAGGAGAAGGACACAGAGCTGTGTACAGTCAGTCTGAAGATAGAACAGCTGGAATCCGAGCTGCAGGATCTCTCTTCTCAGGAATCCAAAGAAGAGGCATCACTAGCAAAGGTTAAGAAGCAACTGCGGGATCTGGAAGCAAAGGTCAAAGATCAAGAGGAGGAGCTTGATGAACAGGCTGGAACCATTCAGATGCTGGAACAGGTACAAGCTAAAAAATGGCCAATGCTGTTATTGTTATCTAAAACTATTCAAAATTATTTTCATTCATGGAAACGTGGAAGCTGAAATAAAGTAAAATTAGATGAAAATCTTAAATATAACCGAGTCTAAAAAGAAGCGCAAACTGAAAAGTAAAACTGAAATAAATGTCAAATTAAATAGAAATATAAAATAAAATAAAGCATGATGAAATGACTAAAACCTGAACTAAAATTAAAACTGAAAAATAAAAGCTAATTTTATATATTAATAAATACTATAATAACATGTATATAATATTAAAATAAGATTGTTCATTTCAGAAAGGTGGAAAAGCAAAACCTGCTAACTTTATTTTTCAGCGGATATTATCAACAGTTTATTTTTATCTGATCTGTGTGTATTCAGGCTAAACTCCGTTTGGAAATGGAGATGGAACGATTGAAACAAACGCACTCTAAAGAGCTGGACAGTAAAGATGACGATGTGGAGGACATCAGACTGTCCTGCAGTAAGAAGGTGAACAAACAGTATCTAAACACCCTGTCATGGGTTCAAATCACACAATTTGACACCTCCATGTTTCCTAATGGCTCTTTTGAAATGTGTGTGTAGCTGAAGCAAATGGAAGTGCAGTTAGAAGAGGAATATGAAGATAAACAGAGAGTTCTGAGAGAAAAGAGAGACCTGGAGTCCAAACTGATGATGGCACAGGAACAGGTACTAACACAACAGAACACAAATATTGAAGACAGCATACAATACTCGAGAAAGTATAACACAGTATTACACTATATAGAAGGTTGGTCAGAAGGATGTAGAGACAGAGAAACGTCTCAGGAAGGATCTGAAGCGCACAAAAGTTCTTCTGGCTGACGCACAGATGATGCTGGACCACCTAAAGAGTAATGTGCCCAGCAAAAGAGAGATCGTCGCACTCAAAAATAAGGTAGAGCGGTAGAAATTACAATTAATGTCCGTCACTGTGAATAGAATATGACTTGGTTCATGTGAGTATATATTGTATCTGGTGTAGTTGGAGGAGTCAGAGTTTGCCTGCGCAGCTGCAGTTAAAGCACGCAAGTCTATGGAGCTGGAAATTGAAGACCTTCATATACAGATGGACGATATCACCAAAGCAAAGATGGCTGTGAGTCACATTCTATTTTATTTGAAAACAGTTCAGTGGCCATAAAAATTAAAAGTTTGAGTGTTTTTTAACATGTTTGTTTGTTGTCAAGCATTTATTTATATATGATTGTTTGGGCTCTTTCTTTGCGTGTTTGTTTTTAGAGTGTTTGTTTTCTTTATTGTTTGTCCTTTAGATGTTTAAGATGTTTGTTTACGGATTACCCTCTTTTTTTATTGATGATAACTTGTTTAAGCTGTTTGTTTACTTTCTCATTGTTTGGCATGAATGTTTACTGTTTGATTGTTTTATTCGTTTTGTAAAATTTGTTTCAATAGTTCTTTTTTTTAAAACAAGAAAAGTACTTATACAACATTTATGACCTTTATGAAATTGAGGAATTAACCCACATTTTTCAGATGTTTGACAAGTTTAATTTAATTCCTCCAGTTACTAAGCAGAAATTGTTTGGTTAATTATTATGGACAAAAGAATGCCAGTCATTAACATCTATTTTACATCTTTACACGTGAGTTTTTTTAACTTTTCGTTTTAAGGCAAAATTCATCTTTTGAGTTGAATAGAGCAGTAAATGTGTAAATTCATTCAAACAGCTGGGTAAAGATAAATAAAGTTCTTACAGTTCAATTGTTTTCCTGCTCAGGCTGATGGAAAAAAAACCCATTTACAATAAATATTCCAGAGGGAAAAATTCAAACCTCTTCAGAAACCCTGAATCATGGTGTCATAATCAAGCATGACTTGATAAAGCGTTAAATCCTGTCTCTTCTATGTTTATCTGAGTTTTTGTCCTGACCGACTGTGACAGTCGACAAGACATTTTGACAGTTGCTTGATTTTATTCCTGCAGTGTCATGCTGTCTGGCTCCACCCACAGTGAAATCTGACATGAATCCCTATTCACATGGAATTTTATACCTTAAATCTATTCTGATTTCTTTTCTTTACAGGCTCTTTAGGACTCCAAAAATATGGCACTCGGATTTAAATGGTTCACTTGGGGTGTGCATTTGATTTATTATTTATGAGGAAGAGGAGATGATGTCAAATAGAAGAGTTTAAGGGTATTATCTCCTCGTCACAGCCTTAGCCAGAAATATGCAATTACTGTGTGTAATAACAGTATTTTAGACCCAGTCTAAAATGCTACTCTAAACTCCTACTCTAAAATGGCAGAAACATAGTTTTAAAACACTGAAAGCTTCTGTGACTATATTATGGGAAGTGATCCGTTATTAAAAGTAATTTTTGAGGGTTATCTAGACACTTTAGTCCTGAAAGTGTCATGGAGAGCAGAGAAAAACAACAAAAATAATAAAGTGCAACTATTAGCATTCATTTTTTAAAGAATTGAGAAAATATATTTTGTTGTTGATGTAAATCTCTGAGCATCCGTTCGAACTCTGCAGTATTTTGGTGCGATGTTGATCTGTCACATGGTAGAAGCTGCCAAATCAGACAGATGCCAACACGGACATGTTGCATAGCATTTCCTCATCCTCAAAAACCATGAATAAAACAATTCAAGGTACTCATTTAAACCCTGTCTGTTCTGTCTCCCTCAGCTGGAGGAGCAGATAAGTCGTCTGCAGAGAGAGAAGAACGACCTGCAGTCTCGCTTTGAGGAGGATCAGGAGGACATGAATGAACTCATGAAGAAACACAAAGCTGCTGTGGCTCAGGTGACCCCATATATATATATATCTATATATATATATATACAGTACAAAACGTACAAAAGTTTGCAGTTAGTAAGATTCATTAATTAATACTTGTATTCACCAAGGATGCATTAAATTTATAAACATTTTTACAGAAGACTTCTATTTCTATTTAAATGCTGTTCTTTTGAACATTTTATCCATCAAAGAATCCTTAAAAAAGTTCTCAAAAAATATTAAGCTACACAACTGTATTCAACAATATAATACATAACAATAAGAAATATTTTTGGGCAGCAAATCATGATTTCTGAAGGATCATGTGACACTGAAGACAGGAGTTTTGCTGCTGAAAATTCACTATTTCCATCAGGGGAATAAATTATATTTTACAATATTTTCAAATAGAAAGTCCTTATTTTAAATTGGAATACTATTTTAATATACTAATGTTTTAACTGTATTTTTGATCAAATAAATGCAGCCTTGGTGAAAGTAAGAGACTTATTTCAAAAACATTTTTTTTTTTTATGACAAAGTCTAAATTAAATATTTATATATGTATATATCCACATTAAATCAGCAAAATTAAAATACTACTAGCATAGATTAAGAGTTCAAATTAAATGTACGTATCATATGTATGTTTATGTGTTTAGTCTACAAGAGATCTGGCACAAATCAGTGACCTACAGGCCCAGGTGGAGGAGGCCATGAAAGAAAAACAAGAGATCCAGGACAAGGTACCAAAAAAAAAAAAAAAAAATTATTTGCAGGATCCTGGAATTGCCTTTTGTCACCTCGTCATTATGTTCTACAGTACATAGTGTATTTGCATGGTTAGGGCCCGTGCAGTGAGAAAGGTGCAGAGGGCTGGCCGGATGTGGTCTTAAACATGACCTCAGAGTGACCTTGTGTGTTTTTCTTTTTTTTTCAGCTTCACTCCCTGCAGTCACAGCTTGAATTTCAGGAACAGTCTATGGTGGAGAAATCGCTGGTCAGCCGTCAGGAAGCCAAAATCCGTGAACTGGAGACCAAACTCGAATATGAGCGGACCCAGACCAAACGTCTGGAGGTGAGTCATGTGACACGTGGCAATTTCAATGAATTCAAAGCAAGACACTGAAGCAGGATAGTTCCGAAAAAAATGTGATTTCATTTTGTATTTTAGTCTGGTTTAATGTTTTTATTTAATTCCATGCATAATTCTTTTAGTCAAATGGATCCTAAACTAACGTCCATAGCGTATGCAGATAAACAACTCCATCAGTGGCCACAATTCATTTACAGTTAATTGCTTCAGTGTGTTTCTATTTTTTTTTATGAGCTATTATATTTGACTTTATCATCTGTCCATGTTTTTCCTCCAGTCTCTTGTCACAAGGCTGAAGGAAAACCTGGAGAAGATGACTGAGGAACGAGACCAGCGTATTGGCAGTGAAAACCGGGAGAAGGATCAGAACAAGCGCATGCAACGGCAGATCCGAGACATAAAGGAAGAGATGACTGAACTGTCTAAGAAAGAGGCAGAAGCCAGTCGCAAAAAACACGAGCTGGTGAGTTCCTGAGCGCCCCCTGCTGTATGGAGATTCTCTTGACATTGCTATATCAACTATAATGAAGGAAAGCTGTCACAATGGATCTTTTATGTATGAAAAGTGACATAGTTCTAGCACAGCAACCATAGCTTAACTGTGGTATTTGTAGTAAGGCCACCTTTGATGGCTTCTCAGGTAAATGTAATGGAACGGCATAAAACACAGTCAAGTTGCTGTAGCAAAACCATGGCCATTTTTTCATAACTTTTGGTTGGACTTTAAACAGGAAATGGATATTGAAAGTCTGGAAGCAGCCAATCAGAGCTTACAAGCAGATTTGAAGTTGGCCTTTAAGCGGATTGGGGACCTGCAGGCTGCTATGGAGGATGAAATGGAGACGGATGATGATGATGACCTCATCAACAGGTATGAGGATTAGTCTCCTGTCAGTGCCACTGTTTCCATGGCAACAGTTCTCTGAAGTTGATCAGGATAACCGCTGAATGTTACTATTGTTTACATAGACCCTTTTTAAGTTCTTTTGCTTTTCTTCTTCTTCTTCTTCTTTTTATATGATCACCTACTTATTTTCCTTTTCCCCCATTTATTTTCATCTATTTTTATTTAATTTTTGGCAGTTTACAGGACACGGTGACAAAGTATCAGAAAAGAAAGAACAAAACGTGAGGATGCTAAGTGGTGATCGTTACACATCTTTTTGTTGAGTTTATAATGCTATTCATTGTAAAAACACGAAAATGCTTTTGTATTACCCTTCAGTCCAACAAACCATGATAAGTCTCACATGGCAAGTATTATTTTTAGCTAAAGTGGGAAGCATTATTAGTCCAGTAACTAATTTGATAATACAGCAGCATTTTCCTCTCTTCATGAGCATGTGCGGTGTTTAACAATGTCATTACGTGTTGCTCATCTGTTTTTACCCGTTACACCAGCCATCTTTTTATCAGAGCCATTTATGCACCCAGAAAATTATTAAAATATTAAATTTAAATACTGAAAAATACAGAGAGGCCACTTTTTTAATTAATCCTACTTATAATCTCGTTTTCATTCTCTGTTCGAAAATCCAAATTAATTTATTACGTTTCTATTGCCCCTTGCTACTTAACTGTGCTTAGCCAGTTGTGATATGTTCATGTGTGTTGTTGTGCAAGTGTAACTGCTTGGATTCTGGAAAGGGGGAATCAATTGCATTCGGTTGATTTGCCGTAATTGAGTGGAACTGCGATATGCAACCAATAGAAGCAGATTGTCACAGCCGATTAGCGTTTAAATGTGAGCTGTGTGTGTGCTTAAGCTTTAAATTGTGTGAAACAGTAAGTTGAAATTATCCAGAAGCATCTGTAGCCTAAATTCACTGTACTCATGGCATCCCTGATTGTGCTTCAGATTTATACTATGCTTTTGTGTATTTTCTTAAAATCAAAGCTTGACTTAAACTGTAATAGTGACTGCAAAGGCATATGGGAATGATGTAACGTCCCACTGCGTTCACAGAGAATGCAGTAAAATATCTGCCTTTAGTGTTAGTGTGGAATGGATTGAAATCCTCTTTTCCCCTGTTTCTTTTATTGAAATAACGTGTTGTTTTGGCACTAACCACTAACCAAAGTATCATAACCCCCTTGCCTTGATCAGCCAAAATGACCTTTATGTCAGCTGCTATATTTGATTGAGCTTCTCTTGTTGGCAGTGGCGATGAATCGGATATGGACTCTGAGGTGGAGGACCGCGTAGATGGGGTGAAGTCATTGCTCTCCAAGAGTAAAGGATCTGCCAAGACACTCTCGGATGAGGGTCCCCAGAAGACCACCAGGTCAGTGTGGAACTCCTTTAGTTGCATATTGGAGTTTGATTTCAAAGACTGAGATCATTTTATGATCCCCAGAGCTGGAGAAATTAAACCACGACTAATGTTGTTGGAGAACTGGTGACTAAGTTATGAGTTAGTTTACATTTAATATATGTTCTTTTTTTCTGGAAGTATAAATTAGTGTTTTGATTTTTGAACCCCCTTCAAGCTAAACAAAAATACATATTTAACAGATTTAATTAATTAATTTACGGTATTTAATTTAATCCTCCATAGGTTTTCTTTGGAGAGCTAATTGAACAATCGTTCAAAGAGTATAGTCAGCTTTTGTAGCTAAATTTACAGGGTAAGAACATTGGGGGCGCTACTGATGTTGTTTACCGGAGTACCAGCCAAGATTTACATATGTCTTCTCCATCTGTTAGAAGCGCTAATAAGCTCAAGACAGCATTTGATGGTGTAGGATTCATGACTGTCTCACCGACAGCTGCTGTTACTCTTCTGTTCCTCAGTAGTATTAGTACGGTGCGCTTACGTAACTGCCATTAGGAGTTTAATCCTTTTAAGTTTATTCATGGGATTGGTGTAAAATATGCTCCTAAATTACCTCTCAAATCTCTTTCGTTCTCTGAATTCCTGTTTATCTCTGTCACGGGTCTCATCCTGTTTCATTCATTGATCGTCTGCAATTCTGCCGTTTTTAATGTGTTTTCTGTCCGACTTAGATACACCAATGCTGCTAATGCAGATGTGAAAGATATAAAAGAAGGGAAAGAGGGAAAAGAGGGGAAGGAGGAAGTAAAAAAAGATTCAGACGAGAGCCGTTCAGTGTCTGTGATGAGCTCGCTCAGCTACAGGAAACGTTCCCACCAGAAGGACTGGAACGGAGGAGCAGGGGATGACAGCTCCCTCTTCAGTGCCCTTCGGGAGCAGCCGGACATGCCTGATAGATTGTCGTTGCGCAAAGCTAAAAGCAAATCCACAGACAGGCCTCAGACTGGTGATGACCTGGATGACCGGGGTTCAGTGATATCCCAGGCTTACTCTGAGGCTGCCAGTAGGGCCAGGAAAGGTCTAGATCGTCGCTGGACCAAAAGCAGTCCAGAATTTGACAAAGAGTCTATGGTGTCCTCACTTGCCCCGAGCCGTGCTTCCACACGGCGTGGGATAGACCAAGATGATGATGCTCAGTCCGGTGTGAGCAGCTTCAGCTTGCGACGTAGTACTTCTTGGATGGATGACAGTCGCAGTGATTACGGGCCGACAAGTACCAGTATGAGTCGACGATCTAGAAGCCGAAGTCCTGGAAGCACCAGCGTCGGCTCACGAATTTCCCTGGCCCGCAGCACCCGACTTAGCGAGTTTGGAGTTCGTTTGAATAATGATGGTGTTGATGATGATGACGATGTTGACTCTGTGAGTGTGGCCGCATACAGTCCACGCTCAGTGGGCCGTAGTCTCTCTACTCCCGCCCAGCTACGCTCTTCTGAGAACCCACTGGACACCTCTGACGTTAAACCTGTGAGCCACCGCAACTACCTTGACCCAGAGCTCGAGAAAGCCATCAATGAAGTCCTGAGCTTCAAGCCAATTAAATTCAAACGCCGCAGCTTAGAAGACTCAGGTGAAGAAGAGGAGGGAGGTGGTGATCCAGGAGAGGAAGAAGATAGGAAGAGCGTCAAGAGTTTGTTGCAAGACAAGGACGATGAAGGTCTGGGCCTTAGCGGGTCCAGTATGAGACGCTCCACTTCAGGTTCTGCTGTAGATTCTGGACGTTCTGGAAGCTCAATGAGTTCCTTCAGCTCCAAGAGCAGCAAAAAGAAGAACAAGAAGAAGAGCAGGCGCTCTGAGTCTGACAGCTCCTCCAACGAGGGTCATACTCGGCGGCATTCCAGACAAAAAGAAAAGAGACGATCCAAAAGCTCAAGAAAGAAAGAATCTGGATCGTCCAAGTCTGAATCTGACTCTGAATCATCATCTTCAAGCTCTGCATCAACAGTTTCATACCGCAGCTCAAACAGCGTGAAGAGAAACCCAGGACAGAAAGACTCAGATGGGGGTCAGGAAAGTCCTGATGAAGAACGACCCCCAAGCAAAAAAGAAATAAAGAAACAGAAGAAGAAAGTGGATAATCTGGTTATGAAGTATCTCTATAAGCCTGACAGTGATTAAGGATCATTAACAGGTGACCCTGGATGGGCCAGACTGAGGAGTGATGTTTTCAAGAAGCTTCTCTCTAAACGCATGATGTGTTCTGCTGTGTGTTAAACTCTAAACAGTAGTTATAAATCATTGGATTAACAAGGCATGCCATGACACTGTTGCCTGAACACTGTTTGGGGTTTGGACACAAACAGATTCAAAGTGTGGCCACATAGGGTACTGTACTAACACACAAATGCTGATCTTGATTTTTCCAAGTAGGACATGTTCCTTGTTGCTTCTGAAACAATATACTATCAATCAGATCTTTGTGGTAGGTTTGACTTGAAAAACGTAATGTACCTCCCATTATCAACCAATGATTTTTTGGGGTACTGCTTAGGGAAATGTTGGAATCTTAATAGGAAAGTATGGGGTAATAAGGGATGGGTTTCAGGCTTTTTGTGATTTGACCAGGATCAACAAAAGTTTTTCTTTGAAATGCAGTAAACCGCAATTAATGTACATAAAGCGTAAGAGATGCTGGAAGAGTTTAAACTGATAATTGAGCAAGACCTTATTGCAAACAGAGTGGATTTTTTGGAACGACTGTAGATGTGCATGTGTGACCAGTCAGGGACATTCATTCATGACTTTTGTCCTTCTATTTCTTTGCATGACATTGCATGACATTGTGCCCATCTGACCTCTCGCAAGGGACTAGTATTAAGGTCTGGCTATAATCATATCTTACTGTTTCTAAAATAATCTTTTGTCTTTTTTCCCTCCAGACCCCCACTCTACAGACCACACTCAGTGCAACATGATGAAGACAACACTGGACCAGAGAATGACACTATACAACCTGAAAGTTCTATCCTTAGAGACAGCAATGGTGATGGTCAACCTTCGGAAAGCTCTGCGTAGATCTGATCTGCTGCTGGCGTGCACTGAAAAGTGCCTGTTTACCTCTCATCTACCCTAGCACTGATTCACTTCGGTTTCTTCATAGCCTACAATGGGACTACATTTTATCACTGCAGCTCCACATATACAGTGTGTTTTAGAGTTTAGAGTGTTTTTTTTTTTTTGCAGCTGCATGGCACCTGTATTAATTTACACATTACACATCACACATGTCTCCATCAACAACCCCTCCAAGAAAATGAAGTAATATATTGTGAAAAGCAAATGAGAATCTTTATCTAATTTATGTTTATTTTATTTGGTTAGAGTGTCTGCTTCATGACATTTTGCCTTGAATTTGCTTCAGTGAACTACGTAGCACAGCTTTACTGTAGTTTGCAGTTAATTAAATAGGGTATTTATCTTTCTCTACACTGATTTAGTGAATGACAGCATTTTAGTTATAAACTTCTTTTTAACTCAGTTTATTTTCTTGGGGGTGCTTCATGTTTAGGCCTTAAATGACATTTATAACCATTAATTTAAGATAATTTAGTACCATTTAATTTAACTCTGCCAAAATTAATTATTGATGGGAGTCTAATAATTTCTGATGTGTCTGTGGTTAAGTGTGGTGTGTGCATGTGTAGTGTGTGTGCGCGTGTGTGTCCTCCCGTTTTTCTATGCATTAAATACTTTTATTATGAAGGTACATACAAACAAGAGACTGTTAGTCTGTTCGGTGGCTTATGCAGTAAAAACAAATGATATATAAAAGCAATATATATATAAGAAAGTTCTGCATTTGTTTTATTGTAAATAAAACATGTTGATCCAATTTAATGGCTGTGAACTTGATTTCTGACAGATAAGACTAAAGAGTGTCTGTGGGGTAGTTTCAGCCCTTATACCTGGAAGTTGCATAGAGCCAGGTGACCCAGTTAGCTCTTATCATTTTTGTGTCATATGCAACAAACACTTAGCAGACTATGGGAAGTTGGGGGTATGCCATCTGATCCTGAGATAAAGGTTTAAATGGACTGCATTTATATAGCGCTTTCAACAGACCACATGGCCATCCAAAGCGCTTTACAATTTGCCTCACATTCACCCATTCACACACTCATTCATACACCAACAGCGGTGTCTGCCATTCAAGGCACCATCCAGCTCATCGGGAGCAGCTGGGGTTAGATGTCTTGCTCAAGGACACCTCGACACTTGGTCAGGTGGAGCCGGGGATTGAACCACCAACCTTCCGGTTTGTAGACAAACCACATGAACCACTGAGCCACTGCCGCCCCATATTATATTATATTATATTATATGATATTATATTATATTATATTATATGATATTATATTATATTATATTATATTATATTATATCTTTGCAACTTTATCTTATCTATGCACGAACAGCTTTTAATACTCCAAATAGAAAGGAAAACTTGAAATTGCATCATATGACCCCTTTAAATAGGGAAACTTAGAATTTTGGTCTTATTCAGTTGTGTAAAAGTGGTACTTCCATGTGCAGAAATAGTAGATTCACATTAGGTGCACAAACTTGTTTTAGTGTATATATTATCCTCAGTTACCCTAAGAACAACAGTGGAAATTTGTTGGGTTACTAATTTTTAATATTAATTTATTGAGAAATGTGCCTTATTTTTTAGGGTTTATAAGAACCTCGCAGTGTGCAAACACAAGAATAGCATTTAATCCTTGGAGTCTCCAGGGGGCCCTTAGATAAACAGCGTTGTAGGAATGTACAGGGGAGGCATGCTGGGATTTCCCACTGCTTTGTGTTTGGGCTCATCCACACTATCTGTCTACTCTGTTCTGATCTGTGTTCACTGATATCATTTGCTCTTCAGTGGAAAAGTTAAACCAGCAGGACACTGGTTTAAACCGTCCCTTCCATCTGTCGGAGCAAGTGCTGGATGTGTACACTTTTAGAAGACTGCTGTTTTCACTGTAAACCTACATGACATTAATGGGTAATGCATGAGAGCTTGTTTTTTTATGACCTGTAGAAATGCATGCTTTGTTTTGGTTCAAGTACAATGATGATCGATGAGGGTCTTCTAGGTACTACTAAAATAATGCAGGTTTTAAACAGTAATGTAACAAATGATAGTCAGACCTTTGATTTCTTAATTTGACAAGCACTGTTAACATCAAAGAGATACTGTTCTACTAAACTGAATGTTTCTTGGCTAATCAGATTAAAGGATAGGAACTAAAGGTCTATGATAGCTATAACCATAAAGTTGTGTATTGTCTTGTTCTGACAGATGATAGGTTGTTTCTGAGGTCTTTTAATATCACATATAAAATTCCTCAACAAGTTTAAACTTATGCTAGAATCCTGTGATTCAACACCTGTCTTTTGCTTTGCGCTGATCGCGGCAATCCCAAAGCTAATTAACATAGCCCTCTGTGGGTTGAGGATGGATTTCTTCTGCTTTAGCTAATGTTCTTTTAATGTATCCATTGTCATACAAAGTCAATATAAATTTACTTTATTATTCCCCTAATAAACACGCTCTGATCTTCTCACTGTGCGGTTCCCGTTTGAAGCCCCATTGAAGTGTGGGAAATGTGTGTTGTCTGCAGACTGATGTTCCCGTTGAGAGGGATGTGGGAACATCAGGAATCATGATTCAAAGCGGCTAATCGTTTTTTAACAGCTAGCTTTGTTTATAACTGCAGGGTTGGGAGGCATAAACGATTTGCAATATGTGAAAGAATTATTCTTAACTAAAAATACTGCATTTTTATTATTCATGCTTTAATGGTCTCTACAGTGTTGAGATCATTATTTAGCTCCCCCCAAAGAATTATGTTTCAGAACGTTAAACTGCTTAAAAGTAAAAAAAATAATTAGCCATTTAATACCAAAGTTCATTAGTAGAGTAGATGGAAGGAGTTCTGTAGGGTATATATAGACAAATGATCCAACCATAGATTGCCAAACTGTTTCAGCAGCAGTTTACAGAAATTTTGCACAAGATGCAAACTTTATACACTTACTAACTCACGTTGTGCTTAACCCTGGGTTTATTCCCATTCTAAACTGCTTTTAACCAAGTAGAGAAACATTTCACAATTGTAATTTAGTGGTGTTCGTTCAGAGCAAGTCTTGAACCACTTTTGCGGTGTTAACCCCTGCATTGCAATGAAACATTTCTACAATGTGAACTGATGCAGTTAGAATGTTACTACTATGCTTAGCAACAGACAACCGACCACTATTCATGTGCTTTGGACAGTCATAGAAAAATGGCACGTTGTATCCACCTACTGCATTTCCTGATTGGAGAAGTGCCACTTAAAAAGACTGAAATTAAAATCAAAGGTACCACTTTAGTTTAAGGACCAGTTCTCACTAGCAACAATTTTTTACAACAGTATATTGGCTGTATATTAGTATTTATAAAGCATATTAATGCCTTTTTCTATATGACAATCCTACATTCCTAACCCAACACTTCCTATTCCTAAAAAAAAAAAAATTGAAATGCACTAAGAATCTCTTGCTTTTCTCCCCAAATTCTCACGTCTCTCTCCAGTTTTTTCACACAGATGCTTTCTAAAATCTAATTGTCTCTTTTTTCACTTCTAATCCCTATAAGCGGTGATTACTGGAATGTTTCTAAAGCAGGTAAATACAGTATTTGCCATCTGTCAGAATTACAGAAATCACTTAATAAACGTGTAATAAACGTCTATGAATAAGACGGTCCCACTTTATATTAGGTGGCCTTAACTACTAAGTACTTACATAAAAAAATAAGTACAATGTACTTATTGTGTTCATATTGTATTGTAAAACACTTTTGCTGCTATTGAGGTGGCATAGGGGTAAGGTTAGGGAGAGGGTTGGAGGTATGGGTAAGTTTAAGGGTGGGTTAAGGTGTAAAGTAAGGGTCAACAGTGTAATTATAAATGTAATAACAGAAATTAAATACAGATGTAATTACATGTAGTTTTTTTTTAAATATAAGTACAATGTAAAAACATGTATGTACACAATAAGTACATTGTACTAAATTATAAATTAAAATGTAGTAGTTAAGGCCACTTAATATATGGGTCCATTAAGACTATAAGTAATACAGATCTATTTTACTACAGTGATATTTAACAAATCTATAATATTCCTCTATTATATTATAAATGAAATAATCAAGCTTTTGGAGTTATTCATGGTCTGCTGTAGGGATTTGTAAAATGCCTTTACACGTTTAAGTTTCCTTTTAATGTTCAGTGAATAAAAGTGGGTAGATTAATGTCTCCTCACTGTACCTATTTTGGAAAATATTTATTATCGTGTTCATACAGCAAATGTAATTGTTCACCAGAACTGACAGGAGCTGGGAAACATTGAAGCGGTCTTTGCGTCTGTCGCAGTGTTATTGTAGATCTACCGTGTAGAACACAGAGACATAAACCTTGACTCTCTGCGACCTATTCAAACTGCTGACAAAATCTTTCAGTCAGATCCGGTCCAGCCCTGCTGCCAACAATTTCCCATAAAGATCAGCTAATAAAAAAGCTGTTAAGATGGTTCCAATAGACATACTCTTAAATAATAAAACCTGCATTTTCTCAGAGCTTAAATGAAACATTTCATAGCCCCTTTTCAACAGAATCTCCTCCAGCCCAGCAATCCTGCAGTGCAATAGAGTCGGTGTGAGATTTCTGATGGTGTGAAGGTCAGTGGCAGTGTAATAGAGCATCATTTTTGTTTGGTAAGTGAATTATCAGTGCTGTGTAATAAATCACTGGGGACTCATTTTACTAATGCAAATCAAACAGTCCGAATGACCTCTGACCTTTGTAAGGCCTGGTACTTGTTTGAGGAAAGGTCATATATTCGACTTCCGGGGGTCATTTGGCGGCTGAGCAACTGCCGTTAGCTTTCTGGCTTCAGGATTTATAGATCAATAGTTTGTAAGTAATATAGTAATATTCATTTGTCTCTATAAGCATTAAAATGATGGAACTGAATCAGTTTTATGTACTTAATAACTGTTGGTTATTAATAATTTACTTTATGTATAAAATACAGTTTATTTGAAGTTTATTGCAAAATATTGAATCTTAACATATATTAGTTGACTGAACGGGAGATGAAATGATATACAGAATTCTATAACATTGTGAAATATCTCAGTTGTATGCTATCGCTAACAGTCAATGAGAAAATTAATGCAATTTTTTTTTTTGTACAACCAGGCTGACAACAGAAAATGAATAATGCTGCATCAAACTGCAGACAGAGATGTAATCAGAGCTCTGGGATCCTTTGTTTCCTCTGTGATACTGCAGATTGTTTTGTTGTGCAGCTTTGTGCGAAACTTCAACACCTTCAACACAACTGTCACAGAAGATGCTGAGAAGCTCGTTTTTACACACTCGAGATGTTATTACAAGAGAATTATGTGAACTTTTGTTTGGAGCTCTGTTACCTGCTTCCTGCATTAGTGAATGTGAGAATGGTTTATTTGACATTATTACGATAAAAATTATTTAAGATAGTGCTTATGAAATATGCAAATGTTCGACTTCCTATGTTATCCTCTTGCTTCCTTTTAAATTTTGCAATTTATGTTATGTATTTTGAAAGATAATTTATTCCTGTGATACAAAGCTGAATTTAAGTCATTTTTTCCAGTCTTCAGTGCCATCCAATGCTTCAAAAATCATCTTCAGTTCATTTGGTCTTCAACAAACATTTTTTATTATTATCAATTTTGAAAACAGTGGATACTTTATTCTTTAATGACTAGAAAGTTCAAACAAACAGCATTTATTTGAGATTAAAATATTTTATAACATTTTATCTTTACTGTCACTTTTGAACATTTGAATGCTTGCTTTCAAAAAAAGGCAATAACTTAATCTTTTTGAATGGTATTGTATATATATTTCATGTTTTCTCCCAATTAGTACATGGACGTAAAAGGCACTAAAACTGCATTTCAGATCATTAGAGATGTAGTATATCGACAGGACACTGCCACCACTGCTTGAAATGTCATGTCAAGTACCCATTTTCTGCTAAAATGACTTATTAGCAGTCTAAGCTTCGGTCCCGGCCTCATGAATATTAATATTACCACCCCGACATGCAAACAAAGTAATGTTTGTTCTTGCCTGATGAATAATTTACTTGGTCTTAGTAATGGCCACAGGTGTGCGAGCATGTCCTCAGATGCAAAATAAAAGCTTTTTTTAAATCACGATTTAAACCTGGGGGTCAGACTGTACCAGTTTCTTCCTGAGGTGAAATCCTTTGTGTAAAAGCATAAAACTCTGTTATATAATCTCATGCTGATATGATCTCAGCAGCCATTCTACAAGAGCACCTCATCCCAAAACATGATGTATAATGTCATGAAAGACAGAGTTCAAGTATGCTTAATCTCAAATGTATTACTTGTTTGGCTTGACATAATTTATTTCATACTCTGAAATACACAGAATAAGGTTAAATGGATTGTGTGGGTCAAGTCTCACATTTTGGGGTACAAATGTGGAAGGTGTTCAGCTTTATAGACTGATATACTGTATTCTTGGTCTCAGTCATCTCTCTCATCATTCACATGGATATATGAAGGTCACAGGAATTGTGAGATGACTGCGAGTGGGAGGAGAAGACCACACAGGTTGTACGTGATATTGAAGAAACCTTGGAAGGATGTCTTTTTATTATCTGAAAACACATGATCTTATTCATGCTGTTTCTGCAGCCATTAAGATAAGACTGTTTCAGAAACATCGGCTACTACTGAGATGCACAGCAATGGTAAAAGATCCCTCTCAGGTTTTATTGGCATCCTCCCTGCATACAGTTGATGCAGAGCGCTTGGGTATGAAATACATTGCTTCTGCTCATGTAGACAGAATGACTTCATCATTACAGGCAGAGCTGTCCAGTCCTGAGTGGAAATGTTTTCAGAGAGAAAGGCTCATTTAGCAGAACAGAGGGAGGCCGTGACATCAGCAGACTGAGACAAAAATATCTGGCAGCTGCGAAAGGCTTGGTGCCTGAATCGCACTTTTCACAGCAGTTTTGATCAAATCCTCCGACAGGCACACATATACTCAAGTAGATCTACATTTAAGATTCTTTCATTCACTGAAAATGGCATTTAATGCTACAGATTACATATATCATTAAGAAATTATAAAAAAAATAATTATTACACAATTATATACAAATATATTTTAAATATATTTAGTTACTATATATATATATATATATATATATATATATATATATATATATATATATATATATATATATATATATACATACATAAAAATAAAGTACCTGCTCTTTTCCAGAATGTTTAATTATTATAATTGTAAAAAAAAAAAAAAAAAAAAAAAAAAAAACCTTGTTACTAATGCAGTTTTATTATGGCCGGACCTGATACTCTCATTACTGTGGACACAATAAATCTTACTCCCAGTATGAGAGGCTATAGATTAATTTCTCAGTAACAATATCTAAACAGCTGTTTAGTCAGCATCCCATCCGAATGAATTTAGACCCTGTGATGATCGCTTCATTACCTCAACACATTGGTCAGTCTATTTCACAGCCGTGATTTTCATTAGCTAAGCAGAGAGACAGCAGAGCTGCCTGGGTGAATTACAAGCATTAAAAAAACACACACTGTCTTGCCAAATATACAGCACAGCATGTAAAATAGAGCCTGAAAAACCCTGATGTTTTTTCTATATTTATTTATTCTCCTGTTTTTATTTTTGTTTTTATTGTAGTTTAGGAGATGTACAGTTGCTTCAAAACTATTTGGAAACTTTGGACAATTTGTTGAAAATTTTATTAAAAGTGTACTCACCCTCAGGCCATCCAAGATGTAGACGAGTTAAAATGTGAGCTCTCTATCCATAATATTGCTTTCTCAAGTGAAACAGTTGTCTTGTCTGAATCTGGAGGGGGAAAAAAGCACAGAACACACATTGTGTACATTGAGAACAGTCCAAAACAGTTCTAAACAAACATGCTGGTGGAATTTTATGTGAAAGGACAGTAGGGAACAAACTTTTTCACTTAAGAAAATTGTATCATGTATTCTGGCCAAAACTGACGCCTTAATAATAGATTTGTTTTTTCCAAACATACAGACTACTTGTGGATTATTGTGATGTTTTTATCAGCTGTTTAGCTTCTCATTCTGACGGCACCCATTCACTCAAGAGGATCCATGAGTGAGCAAGTGATGTAATGCTAAATTTCTCCAAATCTGTTCAGATGAACAAACACATTAATCTATATCATGGATGGCCTAAGGGGAAGTACGTCTTAATCAAATTTTCATTTTTAGGTAACTATTCCTTTAACCCCCACTGTGTAAATGGCATTGCAATAGATATAACAAAATATAAAACCAAGTAGCATCTGCAAATAAATTATTTTCTAAGAAATTAGACTAAACTATACATTCCTTTTTTTCTAAATAAACCATGAAATAAAAAATGGGAAATTTAAAACACAACAATGTTTAATTTAAAAAAAAAACATTGTTTTAACCAACTTAGCCCACTCACACACTGTACAATCCCCCAAACTTTAAAATGTCTGTATCCCCCAGGGTTATGTTTAAATTAGAACTTGTACTCATTACATTAAGACATTAATCATGTATCTGATGTAATTCTCTTCAGCCTCTCCGCACACAAAAGCAGCTGCTCTAAATAAGCCCAATTCTACTGGATGAGCGCCAGGCTGCTGTCCAAAGTGTCCATGCGCGCCGAGGTTGACTGGAGCTGTCCGTGGTGCTGAAGCTTCACCGCGCAATCCGCTTATAACAGTCCGTGAGTCGAGATCCCTCTGCGTTACTCCCGGAGCTCTGCGCGATTCAGACACGAGCAGCCCATATGCTTACAAGACCTAACGGACGTTTTATTTGACATTCGAGTGATTCTCACTGCATTGTTTAACACAAGGACAAATTGTAGTGTGTTCTGACGAGTCGTTCCAGTATGTGTTTAAGGATCGAGCACCAAACGAATGGGCTCTTTCTGCTGCTCATTCTGAGTCTTTCAGTGATTCTCACGCGTTCTCAAGGTGAGTATTTATTTTTAAGTACTTAAATCGACTAATGCTGCTGTATGTAACAGAGTTAGATGGCTATTCATCTTGGGCACAATGAATAATCTGTGGCTTTACTCGTAAAGGTTTTCTCCTCACACACATGCCATTTAAGTACAATAACAAATTACGAATGTGTGTCGAGGCAGTTTAGGATATTTTCAGACATTTACTTTTGACGTGTTGTTTAACTCAAATCTCGCAGGAATGCATGAACTTTATCTGTAGAGTGTTGTGAGAAAGTAAGGGGCTGTTCGACGCGATAATGCGTTAAAAGCAGACGCAGAGCTACAAAATGGGGTGCAACTGCAGGAGTGTCTCTCTTACAAATAATAAATTGAACATAAAAGTTACAAGTGTGTCTTGACAGCGCTTTTTTAAACAAATAGATGCTAGAGAAAAAAAGTCGCGGAAATCTGTGGTGGTAACCATAGAAACAGTACGCTTCACTATGATGCGATCGACGGCAATCGGACGGAATGTTAACGAAACACGACGAGAATTTATATCACTTCACAATTATAGCTAACCGTTTGCGTGAAAACGTGATTTTATAGCCTACCGAATCAGTGGGCTCAATTTGAACCAATATATCGGCGAAGTGTTACAGCGGGACAGAATGATTGTGCTGTGAGTCTCAGCAGCACAAGATAATGACACTAATCCTGAAAATCAGATTAGCACCGTCCCGAACGGACCTGTGTTTGAAACTAGCAGAGCTGTGTTGTTTTGACCAACAGACTGTACTTATTCAGGTCATTTGAACAGTTACGCATAGACTACAGATGGAAGAGTTAATATATGTGTATAATAAAGCTGCTTCATTAGTCAGTTGTTGTCTATATTTTCCTATATTTAATTTAGTGACAAGCATGTTGGCTATATGTTGTGTTGGGATAATGAGATGCAGCCATCCTGCATTATCCTGTGGGCTCATGTTTGCTTAATAAGTACAAATTCTGCTGATTTTCGTTGCTTCTTTCATTGAGACAGCTGAAAATGCACAAATGAACTTTAAAATTAATAAAAGATGCACTCTGTTAAATAATAAATTCCAATTTATGCAAGCTTTTAAAAATGACAGAATGCCAGGAAAGATTTTTTTAAAATAAACATCATAGGGTTGTTTAAAGCAGTCTAAATGAATGCTGCTTTGTTCTTTGTAGTAAAGTGCAGAAACATCTACTGTACACTATATCATTAAAAAAGGATATGTCAGAGGATATTTTTGTGTTTATTAATCTTGGTAAATCTTGTTGCACATTTTGGTATTCATCACATTGATTCAGCTATTAGCAGGAATAATGAGCTATTACTACTGTAAACTGTGCATGTGTTTCTTCATTGCAAATCATACTGTACTCTGTGTAGAGTCCTCCATCAGTGGTTGCTTTTTAATGTGGGTTCATGATATTTAAAAGTGGTGGTGCATACAGTTAATGTCACTGTATGAAGACTTTTTGAGCTCTGAATGAAAGTTTTATGAGAAGCATTTGAGAGTGAAAGAGTCTTTTAGACAGCCAGAGGGAAATTTATTTCTATTTCATACAGAGGTATGTGAAGTAATTTTGAAGTGTGCAGCTAGGTCTTTCAAAAGGTCTATTTCTGAATTCATTTCGCCATAGCTTTCTTATCAGATCCTTTCATAATTCTGTGCAGACTCCTCTCATATTCTGGCTATTCAAAAACAGAAGCATGGAAACAATCTGATGGTTTCAGTTTCTGCCTTTCAAACCTCTGATTTCAGGGGAGGGTTTGAAAATGTTCAACACCTGTTTTTTGGATTGCCGGTGATTAGCTTGATCAAGGGCTATTCAGAAGCTGCTAGTTGACATAATTAGTCTGGCGCTTTGTCAGTTTATGGCTTGTAAATGAGTCATTATGGCAGAATGCTCTCTAATATCCTCATGCTGTCTGAACTCTGCAGGTGATGCAGAGATGTTAACTGCCTTTTGCTGTCTCTCACAGAAAACTAAATGATCAGAGTGTTTTGGGCTCTTCCAAGATAACTTTTTCTCCAGTGATGGTTTATGTACTTACATGTGTTTCTAGTTTCAACAGAAAAAACAGAGGAACCAATCAAACCATGATTCTTGGTTCAAAATCGTGGCTGATATTACTTTCAGTTCATTCATCAAATACAAATCAGAAGTTAAAGCAATAATTTACCCAAAATTGAAAATTTGCTTAGAGTTAACTCACCCTCAGGCTATCAAAGATTTAGATGTATTTGTTTCTTCATCGAAACAGATTTGGAGAAATGTATCATTACGTCACTTGCTCATCAATGGATCCTCTGCAGTGAATGGGTGTCATCAGAATGAGTCCAAACAGCTGATAAAACATCACAATAATCTAATACTAATCCAGATGACTTTAAATAAAATCCTGTGAAGTGTAAAGCTCCACATTTGAAGCAAATCAAATCATTGGTTCAGGTCAGTAATCCAGGTAAAAGTCATCTCAACTGAAACACGACAGGAAAATTTACCGAACAAGCACTTTTTACAAGTGAAAAGTCTAGTTCTGAACAAATATTTCAATGGATTTTGATGTGGGAGGACAACAGCCTTTTTCATTGGAGGAAGCATTATTATGAATTATAAATTTAAATTATAATGACAGATTTGTTTATTACAAACATGCAGATATTCACTTCACAAGGTATTTATTAATGGACTGGAGCCATGTGGATTACTTGTTGACCATTTTGATTGGCTGTTTGGACTCTCACTCTGATGGCACCCATTCACTGCACAGGATCCATTGGTGAACAAATAATGTAAATTATAATTCTCCAAATCTGTTGATAAATAAACCTAACTACATCTATGATGGCCTGAAGTTGAGTAATTTTTCAGCAGATTTTCTTTTTGTGTGCACTATTCCTTTAAGTTGGTTGCATTGCATTGTGGCAATAGCAGGCTCGTCTCAGGTGGTGTTTCCATCTAAAGAAAAGATGGCAGATTATAGAAGACAGCTTTTTATCTGTGTGTGACAATATAAATCCCTTAAAGTCTGCCACACACATTTCCTTTTGTGTCAAAATGACATTTAAAACACTTTATTTAATCGGCATGCTGTGATGGTTCATGTATTGATTTCAAGTGTTTTCATTTCAGCCTAAAGGGCGGCGACATCAACTTCCTGGGCATCAATACCCGCTGATGCATTTGAAAGCACAAAGCTGAGGCTCTTTACATGCCAGACACCTGCAGCCACACAACCATTAAATTGGTATATTTAAGAGGAAGAAGTTGACATTTTGACTTTTAAAATGCCACAAGTTCACTGACCTCCTAATCCCTCTCTTGTTATATGTGACATTTCATTATTTAGTATCCTGAAAGTTTCCTTGGCCTCTGATTCGAATGCATTTTTCACGCACACTGACACTAAATAAGTATTTTTTAATGAAGGTTAAAAATGGACACTGATTAAATGGCTCGGATTTAACTGTCTTCATAAAAGGAAGTAGAAGTACTGCATTTTTAAATGCTTTTTTTATTTTCCTGTTTATATTTGAAGGAATGTCAAATTTGAGTTCTCTAATGGGATTTAGTGAAACAGAAAAAAACAAGCTTATTAAGCAATGAAAAACAGCTGTACTCTTTGAGCTGTTGACATATTTCCCATATGCCTCTATGAAGATGTTTGAGAGAGTTGTGACCAGTCTGTGCTGTATGTTAAAGCAAATATCTGATTCATGACGTATCAAACATTTCTCCAACTTTCAAGCCTTGATTTCAACTTTTAAAGCCATTTACAACAAATCTCTGCCTCTTAAGGTATATTCTATTTTTATTTTATTTCATTTGTATTATTTCTGCCCCAAGCTTTGGTTAATCTCTCGAGTCACGACTTAGATAGACATCTTTAGAGTTTGTATAATTATATGTCAATTTAATTGCATTTTGTGATATTAATGAGAGTTTGATAAAATATTAAGTGGATATTTATCCTGAATATGAATTATTCGAGGTTTTCTGCCAATGCTGAGAGACATTGTCTGGTAACACGACTGATCAATGTCTTTAAATAAAGTGGGAGGCTAAGGTGTCTTTAGATCCCTTGAGCTCATTTGTCAAATAAGAGACTCTGTGTTTTGGCAGGGTCAGAGCAGAGGACACTGGTCTCTCAAAGGCTCCAGGACAAACAGACTTTTCATGGTGTCCTTCTGCTTCTGCATTCAGACGCCACTGTATTTGAAAGGGCTGCTGCAATCGATGCCATCTGAATTCTGCATCAGAGACTGTCTGTCATGCTGTAATAAATGCACTGTTGATCTTCTTCAGTCTGAGACTCTTCTCCCTGTGTTCTTCCTTTAGAGGAAGAAACATAGATAACTGATTGAATTTTTTTCTTGTTATCACTTTAAGTGCTACAAACTTGAATTTCTCTCAGATCTGATGGCACTGAGCTTGCAAATCGGAAACTAAATCTTCTGAAGTGTTGTTCTAGCACCCTGGGAAAATTTAAACCAGTTGGACTGATAAAAACCAATGCAGCCTGACTGCTACAGATTGTTCAAGCCGGCTAAATAAGCATAACTTAGTGTATTTCATCATTTTAGATTACAAAAAAGTATATATATATATATATATATATATATATATATATATATATATATATATATATATATATATATATATATATATATATATATATATATATGCATATACGAATATATATATTCAGATATTGTGGCATGAAGCTTGCAAATGCCATCAAATTCAGAAACTAGATCTTCAGAAACTTGCATTTTTGTGTGCAATATGCATTAACCAGTCAGTAAACAAGCTTTTGCACATACTATTTAGATTTGTAGATAAAGCTGTGTGTGTCTGAGACTTCAAGTCCCTCTGTGCTACTGACTTTTCCTGGCCTCTTTAATTGGTTCGACACTCCCTTTGGATCTGAAAGTTCTGACACTAAATACCATCCAAGAGGAGGCCAGCTGAGATGCGAAGAGATTTCTGTGCTAAAAGTAATTACTCCCTTTTAATTGCAGTGATTAGTCCAGTTAATGAGGAATTTGGCTAAAGCAGTGTGTGATGCAGATGTAGCTGCTGTTTGTGAGGTTGTTTAGGTGTTGTGCTGTTTACCTTCACGGTGATTTGAAAGGGTGACAAAGCCACAGTCGGACTTTAAAGCTCTTCCGTTGCTACGGGAGACGTATCTCTGGATCTGCCATGCCGTCAGAGCTATTCACACCAGCTCGTCCACATCATCCGAAACAGAGATGAAAAATTTGTGTTTTAGAGCTCAATACAAACACATTCACACTATTTACCCACATACAAACACCCATTTGCAAACAGGCTGCCAATGCTTAGTAGCTTACCACAAAATAGATATAATATCTTCCATGGTCCATATGAATGTTAAAAAAATGTCTAGAAGATGCATTGAACCAATATTTTGGCTTCGCCCAATGTGAAAATATTTCGTCTAGCTCTTGGTGTGAGCAAACCTTAAATATAGTGAATTCACAAAACATATGACCAGCAGTACGGTTGAGAATCCGACTGACAGTTTGGAGTTCACACGGTTCATTCAATGCATAAGCGCTCTATAACAAATGAGCTCAAATAGCTGAAGTGGCACCTGGTCTGCTCTGTCAGAAGGAGAATTGGTCATTAGAGGTGTAAGGTTCAGGCATCAGGACTCCTACAGGGAACTGCGCTCCTGGTTCTCTTCAGACTTTTCCTGGGTCTGACTGATTATACACACAAGAGAAGCTGATGAGAGAACAGAGCCAGAGTCAGTGCTGCCAATCACAGCTGGGGTTCCTCCTCGCACCACAATGCCAGGAAAAAAACACTCAGACAGACAGGAAGACATACAGTAGATCTGCTAAACCCAGTTAATAAAATGAAGTTTGTTAATGAAATGATACTCTAGCATACATACATATTGAATAAACTGTTAAATGTTTAATTCGATCAATCTTTTTAACAGCTAATTTTGAGTTAAATTTGTACGTTTCTAATCAACACTTCTATGTCATTTTGAATACATTTTTAATTGATTTCTTTGCAGACAAACAAACATCACTACTCTAAGCAGCAATTGAGTTATCTTTAAATGTTTGCTATACCAGATGTGTTATTATTCAGGTTAGTTGCTGAACATATTGACCTTAATTAACTTGTGGAGAAAAAATGTCTTATAAAGAAAGTCTTACTGTTGATCAGATATGCCAGTAATTAATACTAATACTATAGAGAATACTAACTATAGAAGAAGATGACATTTACACTGTCGCTTGTAGTGCCCCTACTAATTGTGTTGCTTTATGAAATGCAAATTTTCTTTTTAAGTGTTTGAATTCTATATAGACAAGACACGTTTGT
This sequence comes from Carassius gibelio, assembly GCF_023724105.1. NCBI lineage: Eukaryota > Metazoa > Chordata > Actinopteri > Cypriniformes > Cyprinidae > Carassius > Carassius gibelio. The sequence continues at coordinate 19,166,434 of NC_068405.1, read as the reverse complement.
TTATATAAATGATATAATTATATATTAAAATGATTAATAAGAAATAAACAAATAAATAATAATGAAATAATAATGAGATAAAAATTTTTTAAATGCATTTAAAATAAAAAAGAGAACAATACATACAAGTGCAATCTAAAGAAAGTATCTTAGAAGCAGTCATTATAATTAACTTAAGCTAAAAGTATGAAAAACATCTGAAATAAACATGGTTATTTATTTAATTACCATATTTAACTGTCATTTAATTGTTAATTAAGCTAAAATAACATATAATATTTATAATTCATTTTAAATATTAATATTAAACTACAAAAAATTTACTAAAATGAGATTAATTAAAAGCACTGAAATTACTAATTTGAAAAAAAAGTTATATAAAAATAAATTATGCCTAAAATGCAATATTTTAAAAGAGCAAAAACGAAAAATGACAAAATCACATATAAAAGCATATTTGTAATATATTGTAATAAAATTAAATATTAATTTGTTAAACAATGCTAAAGTATTGCATGTGTCATCTGTTTATTTACTAGCACAAATCTAAATAATCTGTTTAGTGCACATAGCTTTCTTGTGCATTTGTTTTTCAGAAGAAAGTAGAAGATCCAGATCTCCTGCCTTGAATATCTTACACAACAAGGCCAAAGCAACATGCTTTCTTCCGCTCTTCATGGTACTCATGAGCTGAACAAGTGTTTTTCATGCTTGAAAGCATCTTTATTTCACTCGAGTCCATCTGACCTTGAAAAGAAACAAAGTGTTCTCGATTTTCCAAGTTCAGGGATTGTTGTGAAATGTACTTTTCTGAACATTGCACGCAGGTCAAGTCTAGACATTCAGATGTTTAGAGGTCTGTGGATGTTTGTTAAGAAGTCAGTTTTATACCGCGCACGTCCCGCTGCTCTGTTGCTCGCATCAGTGTGTTTTTTCCAGTCAGAGATGAGCAACATCTCACCCTGTTAAATATTCATACACTTAAAAAAATCCTCTGTGTTGACCCAGACAGACAGCCCGGGAAAACCTGTATATTCATTACTCATCATTCATTGCATAAATTGAAAATATCCAGTGGGACGTATCTAAAAGTTGTTTTCATGGTAATTTTCTGGAGGAGCGGCACCCAGCGGGAGCTTCCAAATAAACCGTGCAAAACTTGAGAAGTTAACAAGACACAAGGGGAATACATTCTACACCATTAGCATCAAGCCTTTCTCTCTCTTCCTCTCTTTCTGTCAATCCATGACTTGCTGTCTCAGACGTTTCTCATTAAATCCCCTATAGGATAAAGAAATGAAATTGTTTGCATATAGAGAATGTATGAGAAATAATATGATAATTTTTTTCAGGAGTCTTTGATGAATAGAAAGTTAAAATGAGATGCATTTATTTGAAATACAAATATTTTGTAACATTATACTGCAAATACTGTTACTGTCACTTTTAATAAATGTAATGCATCCTTACAAAATAAAAGTATTATTATTATTTTACTTGCTGTAAACTTTTGAACGGTAGTGAATAATGATTTCCACAAAACTATTCAGCAGCACAACTGTTTTCAACATTAGTAGTATTCATTTTTTGACCAGCAAACCATTATTATATATTACCATGATTTCCAAAGGATCATGTGACACTGAAGACTGGAGAAATGATGCTGAAAATACTGCTTTGTTATCAGATGAATAAATAACATTTTCAAATATATTAAAATAGAAAACAATTCGGTTATTTTAAGCTGTAATAATTAAATAAATAGAAATATTACTGTTTTACTGTATTTTTGATTAAATAAATGCAGCCTTCATAGGCATAAGATAGTTTTAAAAAATATTATTCGATACATTTTTACAATTAAATTTTTTTTTTCGTAACTATTCCTTAATAATTCCTTTAGGCCTTAAAATATAATTATGTACCTAATGTGCGCTTGTATTTATATAAGGATACTAACTTTTTTTATTTTATGCTCTGGGTTGATGGGAGACTGGCGGATATTGAGTAAAGGCTTCTGGGAGACTTCTGAGCTCATCACAGAGCATCTAATCAGCCCTCCCTTTGTCTAAGTTTTTGGCAACCTTGACCTTTCCTATGCAATAAAACCTGCCTGTCAATCACAGATGTCTTTCAGGACTCGTCTCAGAAGAGAGAAGCAGGCCAAATAAAAGCCAGCAGAATACCAAGATTTTCTTCAAACGTTGTATTGCATATCTCCAATGTAAATCCCAGCTGATCAGGGGTTTGATTTTGGACTTACCGATTGAAAGGTCACAGAAAAATTTACCTATAGAGGAATATAAAACTAATTCAGCTACATATGCACATGTACAGAGAAGATCAGAAAACAGCGTTCAGAATTACTGTGCACATTTATATCATCTCACTGACAGCCCATATACTGCATGTTCATTTACTCCAAGAAATAAAAAATTATGCAAACACAAATAAAAAGGCCTATGCAAGTGCACCGATAAACCAAAGCCTGTTTACTTTGCCTCTGTTTGTTTGATTTTATGCCTTGTGTTGTTGTCTCTTCTCTTCCGTGGCTTTATTTCTTTCTGACAAGCTGTCATTTTCTCACAGGCTTTTGTTCTTTCAAATAGCATGAATTATGCTTTCTCTCTTTCTTTCATTCTCTCTCTCTTTCTCTGCTGTCACGCTGATCAAGTGTTTTCTGAAGAGTTGGGTGCAGAATTAAAGTGTCTTAGGGTGCCTGCCTGTGAGCTTTCACAATCCTCAGAGCATTCGCACATGCGTCTGTGTTTTAGAAAGACAAATGAATACATCTTCTGTGTAGCTCTTCTTTCCTCTTGTACAGAGAAAATACTGACCACAAAAAGACTAGAATTTTAGAGTAAAGAAACTGAAGAGAATAATTGTTTTAAGCTATATGTGAGCTGTTACATATATTACAAGCAAAATATGTCAATCAACTCTTCAAGTGATGCAGAAGATTTTTTTATCAAAGCGTTTCCTAATCTAACAAATGTTTATTATTTGACTCAAATCATCCTAAAAAACTACTATAACCTAATACAATGTTTATAATATTTACCAAAGGGCATAATGTCAGTTATGAGTATCTAAATATGCTTTGTTATATTACCCATAATGCTTTGTTTAATCTCACTGCACAGACTGCACTGTAAAGGAATGTTTTGGGAGAAAGTGACCATTATAAACAAAAGACAAAGAGAGAAGGGAAATAGGGAGAGAGAAATACAAAAAGGAAGAGATGAATAACAAATCAGGCCCTTATTTAGACTGCGCAGACTTTTTCTGATCTTCTAACGATGCTCCTCTGGATTTACAGCATGCCTTTGTAGACGGATGGCCAAATAAGATCATTATTATTTCCTTGGGCATGTTCTCTCCCTCCTTCTGTGCTAACTGTCATGGGATAACCTTCTGAAAAATCGGCCTCTCTAAAACACAGCTTTTCAGCGATGCTGTATTAATCATAGAACTGGATTTGAACGGATGCCACGCTGAATTCAAACTCTGCTTAAATGAAATCCAGAGAGAGCATGGATACCTCAGAATACAGGAAAGGGTTTTGTTGTTTATCTCTTTGATTAAATCAGTCGTTTGTTCTCAATAAGCCCCAGAAGTTTGTTGTCTGTAGCTGTTTCGATTTTTCTTTTTTTAATTATATACTCTATACACATATCATTTGTAACTTATTTAACTTTCTTTTGACAGCTGTCATTCTTCTTATGACGTAATGACTGCAGACAGCAATATCAGTAAGATGATGTTAATAACAAATTAACATCATCATGATTATTTTCTGGTCCACCAAATGGCTCATTTTTAACAGGTTTCATCAGGACAGGAATGCAGTGACCTCTCCTCCGTGTGGGTGGAAAGCTGTCTGAACGTCCACACGTTAATATATTCCACAAGCTTCCAACAATTAAATCGTAAGCTTTCAGGTATAACGGCACTTTTTCCACTCGGCTAAGCCGTGTGTCAGAGAAGAGCTGCTAATGTATGAGCTTAGTAAATAATACATGCGGTTCACTAACACCTACACAGTTATGCTTTACAGTTATGTTTGTCGCTGAGCATGAGTCAACTTTTACTGTCTCTACCTGCTGCACAAAAGTGGTTCATTATAAAATGTAAACTTTTGAAAAGTGTCTATATACTGTATATTCACACTCATATACTGACTTTATTTTTTATGATAAAAAAAATGCAGCAATTTAAACAGTTTTATGTTACATGGTCACGTCTCATTAAATTACATGCTTAATAAAACAAGTTATATTTATTTGCTGAATTAAGCATGCAATTTAATGCACTTTTAAACATTTCTTACACATTTGATTAGTCTTCAATCTATCTGTCTATCTGAATAAATGTATGTATTTTGGAAGTCTGATCAAATGTAAAAAATAAAAATAAAAACAGTGTTAAAAGTGCAGTTGATATTTCTCCTAAATGGAAATGCGGGGTCAAGATCAGTGCATTGCATTGTAAGTTTGGTTCTTCCCTGTCCAAAATCCTGCCGTGGTGAACTAGTTTTGATTTTGTTAGTTCAGTGGTATCTGTAAGGATCCATTTCGAAACTGTGGTCACTGTGTCCATCCTGGGACCCAAGCAAAGCTGATGTCCGTTGGGCAGGTAGGACCTTTGTTTTGGCCGTTTATGTTTTTAGACATGTTGACTTGCAGCATGCTGCACTCTGACACCTGGCTGCCAAAGCGAATAAAAGCAATTTCAAACTATTTAAACACCTCAATGCTCTCTACCTCTCTGCGGGATTCTCACAGGCTGGAAATAAAACATATTGGATACTTGAAAGACTTGTGTAGCTTGACTTTAGCCTGCCTGACTGACATGAAAGCAACCAACCACAATTTATTATTATTATTTGCTTTTACATGCCGTTTAGGGGCAGAGTTATCTGAAATAGATTATAATGCATGTGTCAGCTTGAGTATAAGTAGAAGTTCACTATTTTATGGGCTGTATTGTGCCCTTCATGGAGGTATTTATTTGCAGAAGTGCACTGGGATTAGTCTTTCCGTGTCACAGTCTATAAAAACTCAGTTGAACTGCCTCTTTTAGAGATTAATGACTGTCTACATCTTCAGGTTTAATCTGACTGGAAGGTCTGACATTGTGTGGCTTTTGCGAAGCAGCCGTTTGTTGACACTGGAATGATCTGATCACACTTCTATTACAGAAAGTGTCGTCTTGATAAATGGGATTCACTCTGGAGTGACGTGCTCTATGTGTTCTTAATAGAAGCGAGATTGTGAGGTCAGTGCTTGATTTACAGCTATTTTAAGGCTTCAGATCTGTTTATTGTTTATTGGAAAGAGATTTCAGGATGAAAGGAGGATGCGTTTGTGAGCCTCGAAACAATGTGAGGACAGAATCCAGTTTATGCACCCAGATTTATTGTGTGATTTATGGGGTTGGAGAAACAAGAGCATGTAGAATTTGAATTGCACAGTCAGCATTTGTATACAAATGTTTGTATACAAATTTTTAGGCCTAGTATTACTTATATACTAATATATTATTTATTAATATTTTGAATTAGCATTTATTTGTATATTTTTCTATTTTCCTTTTAGCTTAAGGTTTTGTAATTTTATGTTTTTATTAATGTTTAAAAATATATTCGAAATTATTTCAATATTTTTCTTTTTAATCATTTTAGCACTTCAACTTAATTTATATATATAAAATCATTTATAATCATATACAGTGTGTTTTTTATCTTTATTAATATATTATTTTTTAATAGCTTTAGTTTGTTTTAGTTTCTGTTAACAGTCACAGCATACATAATTTATGGCTACATTTTGAATGGTTGTCAATGACAAACAGTAATCTGCTTTTTTTTCGAATGGATGGTGTAGTAAAAATATCTACCAGCACAGACTAGCTAGCTCATACTACTCTTGAAAAAAAAGCTGGCTAAAACCATTCTCAGATGGTTTAAGCGGTTCTCCTAACCTGGCCAAGCTAGTTTTCAGCTAGTCTCGTTGGACTCCCAACAGTGTTTTTTTTTCTCTTTAAATTCAGTTATTTCTCAGTATTAACAGCACATAAACAACATATTTGTTTCTCTCTTTAGAGCTGTTTTAATGGACCAATTACAGCTATTTGTGATGACTGGATAAAGATTAAAACAAATAAAAAGCAACAAGACAAAGAAACATCCCAAGATTTCATTGCATCCAATGTTGTTTTCAGCGTTCCGACCTTTTTAGTACCCAACACCATTTCAGCCCACGAAACAATTACAATTCACAACTGATTATCTTCATTCTGTCTTCTCCCAATGTTCACTGGCACCTTACTAAAGTCTGATCCAATAATAAAGAAGAGCTGGAGCTCCCGCTGAGAGTTTGACTGTGTGCTGGTCCCCAAAAGCCGTCTCCAAATCTCTGATCCCTTTAGGATTTGTCTGCCATTTACAGTCTGTGTCAGTGATGTTCTTTTTATCTTATACTGTCTTCACTGTGTCGCCAAGCTACATCCTGTTAGAACACATTGTCATCCAATTCCCTAATTAGGGAGTAAAAACACACTCGAGATCTCAAGCTGTTTGAAAGCAGAAATAACAGTATGTCTCTGAGGTATCAGCTCTTCAGGGGTTCACAGACTTCCTAGGGCTTTGTTTTGAGATGTATAGGATGTACTATGAAGGCAAAATAAACCTTAATGATTGTTTCTGGTTGTCACAGAACACATTAAAAGGGGTAGTTTGGCTAAAAATGGAAATCTGTCATCATTTCCTCACCCTCAAGGTTGTGCCAAATCCATAAGATTGTCTGTCTTCATGTCGAATATTGAAAGGAGGATTTTGACTTGAGAACGTCATGAGGGTGAGCAAGTGATGACAAGTTTCATTTTAAGGCCAACTGCTCCTTTAAGACTGATTTAGCAAAAATACACAATTATAGAGACATGAGTGTTAGCATAAGAGAGTCTACACGTTTGCAACTAAATTTTCCTAAATCTAGACTGTGTTGAAGTCCCAGTGGAGAACTGCTGTAATCCTATAGGAATGAATGAGACAGACGATCTGGCTGCAGTTCACTACAGCATTTCCCTCACATGTCTCAATAATGGGAACACTTCCTGACAGATAAAACCTCACTCCAGATGCTGTTTTCATATACACACACACACACACACACACACACACACACACACACACACACACACACACACACAGTACATGTGAGCCTGGACTACAAAACCTAGTCTTAAGTCACTGGGGTATTTTTATAGAAATAGCAAAAAATACATTGTATGTGGTCAAAATTATAGATTTTTTCTTTATGCCAAACATCATTACAATATTAAGAAAAGATCATGTCCCATGAAGATATTTTGTAAATCTCCTACTGTAAATATATTAAAACTTAATTTTTGATTAGTAATATGCATTGCTAAGAATTCATTTTGACAACTTCAAAGGTGATTTTCTCAATATTTTGTGATTTTTATTTTAGATTTTTTTTTTGCACCCTCAGATTCCAAATATTGTCCTATATTGTCTTATCCCAACAAACCATACATCAATGGAAATCTTATTTTTTCAGCTTTCAGATTATTTGACCCTTATGACTGATGGTCCAGGGTCACATGTAACACAAACTTTTATTTTGGATGCGATTAATCATTTGACAGCACTAATATATAATATATTCACTTATGATATTAATGTGTTTTACGAAAACATTTGTAACCAGAAGATGAATAGCTAATTTAAAAAAATTGCATCACTGATAAGAATGCATGTGCGTGCATGTCGTCGATGGGTCGCATGGAATCTGAACGGTATGACGCATTTAAAGTCAGAGAATGATCAACAACAGTCTGACATTCTTATAATGACTGTTTTTGAGACAACTGGACTTTGCTTAAGAATCTTTGTGTCTGAATGACATATTCGAATGACTCACTTACTTTCAGTGGCAAATGAGGCCAGCCTTTCTGAATACAGTTTGTTTCTGATCACAAACATTTGTTGAGACTTTCAGGCCTGAAGAGGCGGCTGTCATTATACAGCTCTATCTCTCTCTCTCTCTCTCTCTCTCTCTCTCTGAACCCTTCTGAGAGCTCTCCTGCCTAGCGAGGTGTGTTAATCTTGAGATGAAAGACGTGCTGTAATTGCCTCACACTTTCTTTTCCCTGAAAGATGCTGCTGTTCTTCAGCACCGAAGATCACAGCAATATTGAACCTCTTGTGTCACTCTTCAAACTACAAAATAATTATTTTTCAGGGAAGCATTGCCTAATATGCTCAAATTTAATCATTTTTTTATATAGTCATTCTTTGGCTATTGCTACAAGTATACACCAGCGACTTAAGACTGGTTTTGTGCTCCAGGGTCACAATTGTCAATTATTCCCTTGAAATTGAAATTGCGATTATTAATTAAGATTATTACAATTTACACTGAATGATGCTTATACCATTGCAACTGCATGCCGTATTTTTATATGAAAATAAACAAGCTAAAATCTCTCTAACTGAAAAACATTTTTTGTACTTTTTTACAGTATTAAGCCTCAAATGTCAACTATTCATCGGATTGGTTTCTTCTTTAAATTATATATTTAAAAAAATATATACATATAAAAATATGAATGGTCTTATAATGTAACACTTATCTAAAATAATGGAAAAACCTTTAAGATAGCATGTAGAAAAAAAAACATATCTTAAGCGTGTATAATAACATAAGTGGACTTTAACGATTAATTGCCTCTATGAATGATTATGTAATTGTGGCATCCATGATTGTAATCAGGATTAGAAATTCGTTTCATTGTGCAGTCCTGGCATGTGTGTTTTCGGTATCTTGGATCCGTGCTTTCGTTCTTGAAGTGAAAGCAGACTTCTGTCAAAAAAAAATTCTCTCACTGATTTTGACTGAACTTTTATAGGAATTAAATTATATTTAATCTACACAATCAAGTCTATGCAGTGTTATTTTACATTTGATTATTACATTTCTGTACCTGAAAATGTTTTTTAGATCTACCTGAAAAACCTAAAAGAAGCACTGTTTATATAATTTTTGTCTTTTTTATATTTATTTATTGTCTGCTATTGCTTGTAATTTGGTTATCTGTAAAATGTTTGTAGCACTGTGCCCATAATAGCGGCCACAAATATTTGTACATTTATTTTTCTACATTGATGTTGTTTCCTAATGAGCATTTACATTTTAAACATTGCATATTTTAGCACAGAAGCCTAAAAGACTACCTTTAAATATGTATCAAATCGTGTTTGTGTGTGTGTATACATATACTATTATAATACTGGTACATGTAATTTATTATTATTATTATCTTTCATATTTTACATTGGCTCCTTGGGCATCTGTAGAGCCCATTTTAAAACATCACTGCCTTACACCAGACTAAATTGTTTAGTACTAATTTTCAAGCTGTTTGGACTTTGCAGAAGATGGAACTGTACAAACTCCGAGAAGAGGGGAGTCAGAATCAGAGAGAGAGTTTGACCCCTTCACCAGCAAACAGGAGCCACCAACTGACGTCCAGCAGCTCACCACAGACGCAGTCCCAATCCTCCCCAACCTAAGACTGCTCAAACTCCACTCGGCTCTGCTGACCAAGAGCTTCGAGGGAGATCAGCAGTTTTTTAAAGAGGCGCCGCACACCGTGCCAACAGTCTCTACCTCTACATCTGACACTGAACATTCACTTCCGGTGCCTCAGGACGATGCAGCAGTCTTCTCTGACCTTGTGACCACATTGACCACAACTGCGGCAATGTCTGTGGAACAAAGAAGGCCCAGCAAAAGCCGTAGTAGAACATCAGAGAAGATCATGGTCACCTCTCAGCCTCTCACAAACCCCACCATTCCACTAAGCACTCCCACAAGCACAGGTCAGAAGACAACTCTCAACACAACAACAAAGAAAGCCTTTGACAAGGAAAGTACTTTGCCACCACTGTTTCTGTCAACTTCACCTAAGAAAGAATCACGGAGGCCAGAGGGGAAAACCACACCAGGATATTCCTCTCCAGGTACATTATTTTATAACATTAGATGGATAATGATAATAGATATGGAAGGCTAAAGACGGATATGGATGGAAAGAAAAATATGGATAGTTATGGATTCTAGATATCAATGGATATGGAGGACATAGATGCATGTGGACAGGAAGATATGGATAAATACAGATGACATATAAGGATATGGATAGATAGACGAATATAAATAAATATGGATAGACAGATATGGATATTGATGGATATGAACAGATATGGATAGATAGATATAGATATGAATGTAGGTGTATATTAATATTGACAAATTGATATGAATAGATATGGATGGATATACATAGCTAGATACGGAGAACATAGATAGATTTGGACAGGTAGATAAATATGGATATAGATGGATATGGACATCTACAGATGGCTATGGCTAGATATGGATGACAGATATGGATGTTGATCTCTATGACAATGCACAGGCCACAGAGCTAATGGAGGATTATTGCACAGCCAACCAAACATAAGACAGCTGTAAAAGGGGTGACTTCACAATGGTGCCCTTTTCTCTCTGTCTGTCTTTCTTTTTCCAGCTCACTGCGGTATGAACTTCACGGACGCCGAGGGTTATATTGAGCTCCCCCCGGATGTCTCATTTGATTCTCACATTCATTGCACCTGCCTGGTTACTGTATATCTGGGTTATGGCGTTGAGATTCAGGTCAGTACTTTATCATCTAATGCTTTATCATATGCAGATTAGGAGAAGCGTCTCTCGTGCTGCACATCTTTGTCTCTCAAGGGCAACGCAGTGCATTTTCGTCTCCTCTACACTTAACACTGAAATTTCATAAGTGTATCCAGAAATTTTAAAAAAGTCTCAAGCTGTCCCTACAGGCTCAGTATGACAAGATATTCTTTTCTGTGCTATCTACATAACTACATGGATATGAGATAAATATTAATTCTCCTAAACAGCAAATATCGACTGAGAGGCCTTACAACTGCAAACAGGCCACTGCGATTGTAAAATTGCTATAGACAGACGAACAGTGCTTGAATGTGTGCCAGTAATGCAAGAAATCTAATACAACTGAGAATTGAAGAAGTGAAGAAATGGCATCGTTAAATTGTTAGTAACTAGTAATAGTAATTAGTAACTGCTTAGTTAAGGAGCATGATTAAGACATTAAAGTGCACATAAGGTTAATGTTTTGGTTTCGGGTGTCCCCAACAACAGGCTGACAAAACAAAAGTATGCATTTATTTTTACCTTGTTTGCTCAACGACTCCCAAACGTTCGCTCAATGATTAATTTTTCCAAACCTCTCTTTTGCGTGACGCTAATCTGTGGTGTTTGGTCCGATTGGTGTCATTTTCATTTCATCATGCCTGTATTGATTGATTAATCAGCGTTTGTGAGCGCAGTGCTGCTTTGAGTACAGCCATTACCGGGAAACAGGTATTTATACCGCTCCTAAAGCTGCACCTAGTGGCAAAGAATGATTTTGCATTTTTATTCAGACCAACAGGAGAATCAAGTTATCCCAGATCTGGCGCGCAACAAGTGGGTGGGCAATATGCTAATGTTTCATGTTTACATCAACATAAAACGCTTGGTATTGGTTTTAAAAACGACTTGTTTCAGTGATTCAGAGCCGACACTTTATTTTGAAAGATGATAACTTTATAAATGGTGCACTTTCAGATTTAAAACTTTGCAGGATATTTTCATTCACTTAGAGCTGTATTGCACACTGCATGAAAGGTAATTTTCATAAATCCATAATAGGGGTACTTTAAGCGCACTCATCTTTAAATCACAGAATGATATCTTTGATAAACTAGTATGATTATGAACAACAGAGGAAAACTAGGTTCTTTTTTAAATAGTTACAAAGAGGATTTACAAAGTGTCTTCATTACTCGAGCCAAGAGAAATCAAGCCGTTCATTTTGAGCAAATGAAGCATCGGAGACAATGTCTATTCTGCGTTTCATGCAATCAGGTGGAACTTGTTATTGTTCCTGTCAGCCATCCAACTCAATACGGTTCGATCGACTGCACTGCAATTTCTCAGACCTCTAATTTTGGATTGATCAGAAGAGAGAGAAGTGCATTTAAAAATTGATTGTGAGGAGACAGAACATTGCATATAAAAGTTTTAGAGAAATGCAGACAGATGCTGCCAATTCTCTCTCAGGCATTTATAAAGGCCTCCAGTATGAAGTTGTGAAAGTTTCCGTATGGAGTTCCAGGAGGATTTGTTTCGCAAATCAGTGTTTGACTGCAGAACAGCTGCTGTGTCAAATACAACAAAATTCCCTCTAAAAAGCCCTACAGTAGATAAGTTGGATGAGAGTGGTGTGCTGAATCATACATGTGATGCTCACTTGACACTTTGAACATTATAGATATGACGGCCTCATCAGGATTTTGACTTCATTTGATCTCTGCGCTTTGGTGAATTTAGTTTTCTGAGTACTTGCTTACAATATTCACCAACAGCTGACATTTTCTACTTATTTAAAGGTCGGTCTTAAGTCAAAACTTTTTCATTTATAATGCATATTGATCTTATTTGAGGCAGATCATGAAAATGCTGACGTGTCTTCTTTTTTTTATGTTTGAGGATATTATATTGGGTGTAAAATAAAATGTAATGCACTGAATTGATCGCAAAATCTATCCTACAAACGTAAACAATTCTGATCTTACATTTGCTTTTTTATATCTAGCAAAAACAAGAGTCCTTTAACCTGTTAACTTTCACTCACGTTATTGAAGACAGACATAAATGTGCATGATACAAACATAAATTTTTATATTTCTTGACTGAAAACATTTTGTGACATGATTTTGACGTACCATTTACATGGTAATGCAATGTCTGATTTTAAAATGGGTTTTAAAGGATGAATTTTGAGATTTTATGTTTTCAAGTGATATATAACTTCTGATGATTTCTAAAATGTGATAGAGAAAAAGGCAACGAGGAAGTCTTTTTTTTAAACAAAGGTCAAAGCTCCTTTTGTAATGTAGATTTCTGAGGGTGCACTTTTGTCATAAATTAATCTATTACTTTTCCTACATAATTTTTAACAAAAAATATTGGTAAAATATATATTTGGGAGTCTTAGACCTTTCCAACGATATATAGTTTGTCAAGATTAGATTAGATTTGATTGTAATATAGTATAGTCAACGTAGGCGTCCCGTATACGGGACGGGGTGACATTTAACAGGTTCAAATAATTGCTCTTTCCTGACATCTGTATTTCTCCAAGTGGCCAATTTAAAGCCAGTGATTTTAAAATGTGTTTACTCTGGAAGGGGACGCTAAAGGCTCACTGGCCACAAATTTGTTTGAATATGGATGTTTAAAGATCCATGTGGTTAAAGTTGCGGGTTCCAGCTCCAAAGAGGTGAAATGCAATATTACTATGCCCATTTTTGGCAAAAAAAAAAAAAGATGAAATTTCATCGTCAAACGATAGACAACAAAGTTTATAGAAGGAATTTCTTTTCAAAAAAATGTTATATGGTTTTTTTTTATTCCATCCAGTAGCTGAATCCACTAATATCATATATAACAACAACTACATAAAACCGTTCATTCCTTTTTTTAAATAAAGTACTACTCAAAATTCATAATGCGCATCTTTAACCACATGCTGCCATGAACAACCATCTCTGTAACTACATGACTCTCAAAACATAAGTTTAGCCGTATATGTTTAATTCACTAGAAAGTACTGATTCATTTGTTCAAGTATAAGTTGGACTACACCGGTAACATTGTACAGTTTGGACTCACCAGAAAGAACATGCTCATAAGGGTCATTCAACATGAACAACAGAGATGCTTTTCTAAAAAGTTACAAAGTGTCTTACTTCATTACTCAAGCCACATACAACAGTCATTCTTTTGGAAATCAGTTAGACTGCTTTTTGTTGTACTAGCTATGCATGTTTCAAACACTTAAAAAAAAAAGAAAGAAAAAGAAAATGGCTCAGGAATCAGATTACTATGTTTGCTATTTCACACTGCATTGAAGGTGCTGCTTACAGTAGCAAACAGTCAATATCATACTATCAGAGTATTTTAATATAGTTTTCAGCATGCTCATTAGAAGAATGAATATGCAAGAGCTGTTAACATGACTGAATATCATATTTATTTGTGGAAAAGCCTTGAACTTCAGTGTGTTATCACCTCCATATGAAAAGCCTCATGTTTTATGTGTTTTCTGATACTGCTATGAATTATGTGACCACATTTCTAGCTTAGTTTGTGCTCCTTTTGCTGATTGGCTATCAATCATTACATTTTATGAGACCAAGGTTGTGGTGATTCATAACCATTTGCTGTGATTTATGGAACAGATGCAGAAGTACATGAGTCAGCTTTCCTCAAAATCCATAATATATATTCTTTCATAGAATTTCTAGATAGTTGTAAGAAGCTCATGATCTAATCAATGTATGTGTGCTGATGAATTGGTGGATAGTGTTTAGTAGTGAGTTGAGCTTTAATTAGAGGTACCTTGTATTCACAATACTGTCCCTCCAGGGTCCAGTGCTCTGTCGGCCAGACCCTCATTAACTTTCCACAAACTGGTCTGCTCGAGTCCACAAAAGCCCTGTGAAAGGTCACAAATGATTAAGATTCTCAACACCATTTCGTTTTAATTGCTTGTCGACCTGTTGACCATGACAGCACTCATATTATTCCATACGCACTGTCCTGCTAACCCTACCCAGCACAGGGGTCAGGGAGCATCAACCGAACATCTGACGATGACACACTTTTAAACCTAGATAATGGAAATTAAGGTCTTTGTGCTTTTTCAGTTGGCATTTGAGTTTAAATAGCTCAAATTATAGCAGAGCAAATGAGCTAATATTCACAGAAAGGAGTCACTTGAACCTGAGGAGAGTTTCAGGGTCTTGCCATCACATCTGAAATGAGTTTTGCAGTCAAGGTCTCAGTTGGAGAGATTGCTGTCAACTGATATTAATTCACCTTGGCTCCAGTATGTGTCATAAAAAGAAGAGAGATGTAAAGCAAAAGAGTGTCAGGGACGGTTATTCCTCTCAGCGTGAGAGACTGACAAATCACAAGGGAAAGAGAAGAGCAAAGGCATTGGAAATACGAAGCTACATTTATCATGCATGCATCTTTTTGTGCAGGTTATCAGCTGCTTCACCCTCTGACAAAAAAGAGGAAAGAGGTCTGAAACTCTGCTCTCGGTCTAGCATTATTTGTTTGCAAATATCACATTGATTTATAACTACCACAGAAGGGAATGATGGAACAAAGTATGTCTCTTTAAATTGATCTTTATACAGCTTTATTTATACAGCTTTATTTAATCTGTACTTAAAGGTCTGTGAAATGTATTAAAAGTTATTTTAATAACTTTTTGGAATACATTTATTCAATTCAGTTTTTTCATATCTGTTTTGTAGATAGCATTTCCAAGTAACTGCTAAAGCGCATCATGCTTATTTCCCCAGTTATCAAATTCTCCAAAGTATGCTCTCAGTACAAATTCTCACAGCGGTACAAACATATCAGTGTGTATCGGTACGAGCTCTGACACAACCGGGCAGCTCAAGACTTCACACAACGCTGTTCAATATGCTTATCTCAGAGACACATGCAACAAAACAGATCAGAAGAACCTCTACACAAACTTTCATATTCTGGACCCACTGAAGTCCACCCGAAACACAATTTCAGTTGAGCTTATCCTAATAGATATCTACACAGATGCAATGATGTAAGTCTGGAATATCACAGCCTACCTTTTGATCTGATTCTGCCCTTGTGCTGCAGGTGCTGAATGTGAGTTTGGATGATGGGATGGAGGTGGTTCTAGAGGATCTAGGCGGACCCATGGCCTCAGTTCTGGCCAACAACTCCATGCTATCCAGAGGTCTGGTGCTGCGGAGCTCTAGTAACCAGATCTCAGTGCAGTTCAGCAGTGAATGGCCCACTCAACCTGGGTTATTACTTTTACAGTATAGAGGTACCATTTCACAATTTTTTGTTCTAATATTTTGAATGATTTGGCGTAATATTAAGAGGAAAAATCTATTTGTTATATGATTCTTACTGAATCTGGCCTACAAAACTATCAGAAAATGTTAGTACTAATTGGTTTATAGAATAATGCCATGGAAATAAGCCTCAGGAATAAAACATCATCTCTCATGCAAAAAGTCCTTGAGGGGTTTGATACTGATGGCACTCCTAAGTGTAAATATGTTCAGGTTGTTTTCCAGAGAAGACAGACAGCATCTAATTGAATGTATATCTACATATTCATATATACAGGTACATACTTAAAACTATTTGTAAGAAACATTTTCTTAAAAAAATGTATGCTTGCGTTAACTCATCCTTCGAAATCCCAGCATCCTCTGGGTTTGGCAGAAACCAAAGATGAAGCTGCTGGCCAAATGTCTGTTGAGTTTAAATGCAATTGAAGCACACGTGAACGCCGCTCCTGCTGCTAAACAGAGATCAATAGCGTTTGTCCCAGAGAGAGATTAAATGAGAGAGAGCTATAATGCATCTCTGTGCTCTATTGATATTTATGCGCTGGGGTTAAATGCTCTGTTCAAACGGTCAAGGGCTCAATAAATGCTATTAAGGAAGAGAGATGCAGCTTAGAGGCAATGAAGAGGACTGATACACTTGCAAAAGCAGTCAAATTAATGAACCATTCGGCATATGATGACCTTCCCGTGATATCATGCTCTTCTCAGCTAGTATTTTAATCATAACATCTAGCTGAATGAAACAGTTAATGATTGCACCATGTTAGAATGCAGAGTTTCAAAGAAAAAAACCTACATTTTATTTACTATCAATCCATTTTTGCTTGAACATGGTGCTGGAATATTTCAATCAAAATTATTTTTTTCATTCCAGACACCCCTCTTTTTATGCAAATCATTGTAGTCATTATTTGTTGTTCAGATATTATGTCCTGCTTATTTTAATACAATTAAAAATTGCAAAAATGTGACATTTTATCCGTTTTTGTAGCATTTAAGATCTAGTCAGACTTTGTTTGCACAGATTATTGTTTACAAACAAAAAAAGAATTATTTGATTACACACTTCTCCACTTATTTTAATCATGATGCATTAAGTTTCTTTTTTTAGACTCTGTCAGTTGACTCTGAAACGTTTTTGTTCTGCCATTTTAATTCCCTTTCCATTATATGGAAACGTCTGTCAGTGGCCCTTTTTCCACTAATAGACAGATTGGATTAGTGTTACATAAAGCCCTGGCATCTGTTGGCTGTAACCCCCAAGCAGTGAATATGCCCTGCTGTGCTTGAACTGAGTCATTATTAGTAATAACTAAACAACTGGGCATTATGGAACATTAACCACCATGGAAACAGAGAGAGGAGGGCCGGTTATTCACAGCTGGTAAGATCAGCTGGACATAAAATGTGGCTTCCACAATTTTAAGAAGCACCTGATGGGTTTAGTGACAGATAAAGGAGTCTGGGTCAGATTTAAGCATCTGCTTTTGGTCTGTTTGCTCAGCTCTGTGTTCCACTGGCAGCTAAGTTCAAAGGTTCAGTTCCCAGGGATCACGAATAGTAATGAAAAAAAGTTGCTTCAGATAAAAATGCCATTAAATATTATTGCTAATTTAGAGGTCAAAGGTCCTAACTTCTGCTCATGCTGTGACATCCATGTTTTCAGTGTTTGCCTATTTCTAACAAACAAATTCAGCCACCTTCAAATACACTTCAACAACAACAACAAAAAAATTACATATTTTGTATTTTTGTTTTGTTTTACATTTGAAATATCTAAAAATTATTAAATCAACAGACATTTATCTAAGAAAGGAAATTACTTAAAAGAACACTCCGAATCCATTCATCCGATCTCTGGGTCTGGCAGTAGCACTTTAGCTTAGCACAGATCATTGAATATGATTAGACCATTAGCATCTCACTCAAAACTGACCGAAGAGTTTCTATATTTTTTCTGTTTAAAGGGGGGGTGAAATGCTCGTTTTCACTCAATATCCTGTTAATCTTGAGTACCTATAGAGTAGTACAGCATCCTTCATAACTCCAAAAAGTATTTAGTTTTATTATATTCATAAGAGAAAGATAGTCTTTACCGATTTTTCCCGGAAAAACACCAGCGCCTGGAGGCGTGACGTGTGGGCGGAGCTAAAGAATCACGAGCGCGAGTAAGCTTTTGCGTTGAGAGCGTTTGGAAGCTGTGACAGCTGTGAAGGCTGAAACTGAACGAGAGCAGCATCAGCAACGACTCGCTCCGAGCGGGGCTCAAACTCGGGTCTCTGCATGGGAGGCGGACGCACTAACAAGGAGGCAGAGATATTTTAAGCAGTTTTACTCACCGATTGTGGTTCCAACACACAATCGTGACCCTTTTTCGTTGGGATTACATCATCCTTAAGAAATAAACGATACGCAAATCCGTCGTCAAACTGGGCTTTGTTTTTAAAACAAGCATTTTAGAAATGCAGGGAACAAACACAAACACTTGCACAACTCCGTTGATGCTCTGTAAAAATAAACTCCATCCACTGGTCCCTTAATGCTGTTTTTTCTTTGGTAATCTGTGCAGGGTTGTCTTGCCCTGGCAACCAAAAACACACTTCTTTTGTGACATTTCGTGACGCTCTCGCTCTGATCAGCGAATGCCTGTTGTGCTCTCACTCAGTGCTCTGCTATGGGAGCGCGCGCTCTTCCGGCAAACGTGCCCTTAGGATCCATATAAGGAAATTCCGCTCCATCTAATGTCACACAGAGCCATACTCGAAAAAAACTTTCCGAAACTTGTGACAAACCGGAAGGAGTATTTTTGGAACAGAAATACTCCTTCAAACGTACAACTTAATTTTTGAAACTTTGTCCATGTTTAGCATGGGAATCCAACTCTTTAACAGTGTAAAAAACTCAGTATGCATGAAATAGCATCCCCCCCCCCCCTTTAAACTTGACTCTTCTGTAGTTACACTGTGTACTAACACCGACGGAAAATGAAAAGTTGTGATTTTCTAGGCAAACATGGCTAGGAACTATACTCTCATTCCGGCGTAATAATCAAGGAAGTTTGCTATTGTACCATGGAAAATAGTGTCCAGCTAGTTTGTGTAATTGGAGAGTTGCTGAGGACTATTTTCAGGCACTGTGTAACATCTCTGCGCCTGCTGCACCCATGGTACGGCAACAAAGTTCCTTGATTATTACACCAGAATGAGAGTATAGTTCCTAGGCATATCAGCCTAGAAATTCACAAATGTTTATTTTCCGTTGGTCTTAGTACACGATATAACTACAGAAGAGTCAAGTTTTAAACAGGAAAAATATAGAAACTGTTTGGTCTTTATTGAGCGAGATGCTAACGGTCTAATCAGATTCAATGATCTATGTTAAGCTAAGCTAAAAGTGCTACCACCAGACCCAGAGATCGGCTGAATAGATTTGAAAACAGTTAAACTCAACTGTTTAACTCTAGGGAAGTTGGAAAATGAGCTTATTTTTTTAAAAAGTGGACTGTACCTTTCAGATGTTAAGTCTTGTTTTCTGAAAAAATAAATGATTTTTTTTTTTTTTAACTTGCTTAATTTTGATAGATTTTTACCAAAGGCAAGACATAATATCTAATAGCTCTAATAGTCATTTTATTTAATAGAAAATGTATTTTGATTTTAAACGTTATGGAAAACTAGCCAAAAAAAACAACAAAAAACAGATTAACCACGATTTTTGCAGTATTTAATGGCTGCCTTAAAGCATTTACAGTGACTAATTTCAATGCCACAAGCATCACTAAACAAAATGAAAAAAATGATAGATATTTTCAAATAAATTTTACATTCAGTCATATACCATCAATTTCTGTTTCTCTCTCTTTTTCTCTCTTCAGCCTTTGCTCTGAGCTGTGCATCCCCTTTGGCCCCTGAAAATGGTGAAGTATCAGTCACTGGTCTTCAGGTGGGGGGCGTGGCCTATTTCTCCTGTCTGATTGGCTATCAGCTCCAGGGCCTTTCCTCTCTTACTTGCCGAAATGCCACCACACCCTACTGGAGTGGCAGAGAGCCAAGGTGTCAAGGTATGAGAGGACAACCCAAAGCTATGTACTGCCTCGACATTGCTACACTTGTGACTTGTGAATGTGATTTAGTTGCATTTAAATGGACCCATGTTATTCCTTTTCATTAGTGACATTAGTTTTTGTCAATCTGTTGGAAATCTGTGCCAAACATAATGAAAATGAAGAGAACTGATTGCAGCAAATTCACAGCACTTTCTTTCTTTTTGTCTTTCATGCTTAGTTTCTTGTGGGGGGATGATGAAAAATGCCACTCAGGGCCGTATCATCTCTCCGGGGTTTCCAGGAAATTACAGCAACAATCTGACATGCCACTGGGTACTGGAGGCCCCTGAGGGCCATCGGCTCCATGTCCACTTTGAGAAAGTGGCACTGGCTGAGGATGATGACAGGCAGGTTTTTTTTAAATTGTTGTTTTTACTTTTTTAAACATTTAAACATTTTAATATTAAAAACATTTCTTGAGCACTAAATCAGCATATTATAATGATTTCTGAAAGATTATGTGACACTGAAGACCATCACAGGAATAAATTACATTTTAAAATGAGAAATCTCTTATTTTATATTAGAATAATATTTTATTCATTTTTGATCAAATAATCTTGATCTGTTCACACAATTACTCTGTAGCGATGCTGACATTCTTCTGTTTGTTTTCAGGCTCCTCATAAAGGATGGAAGTAACATTGACTCTTCCCCCCTGTATGACTCGTATGCAGTCGAGTATCTGCCCACTGAGGGGGTCACTAGCACCGGCAGGCATCTTTTTGTGGAATTCACCAGTGACGAGGCGGGCACATGCACAGGCGCTGCCATCCGATATGAAGGTACAAGGACTCTTCTGTATTTCCTGAACACGAGTTATTCTTGTCTTCCAGTAATTTTTTACAAAAGAGCTTGTTCACTTCTGCCTCTCATTAGTTCCGGTGTCTTTAAGGCCTGAACAAATTAGTTACAGCAGATGAAGAAGAACAGAGAGGGCCAGATAGAACAGATGTTACCCAGAGACAAAAGATTACTGCATATATTTATAGAATTACAGGTTCACCATGACCAAGGACTGCTGACAAACAACATCCTGCTGAAATAATACTATAAATACTATATTTGCTAGAGAGTGCAAGAACTGATATAATGAGCTTAATTGACTGCAGCGTAAATCACTTTGGATTAAAGTATCTGCCAAGTGCATGAATCTAAAAAATGCCTTTTTACTGTTTATGAGAAAACTAATAATAATCAGCACTGTTGTTTTGTTGTGTTTATTATATTGTATCAATGTTGTTTTTCTACAGCTTTTGCTCAGGGCAGCTGTTATGAGCCGTTTGTGAAGTATGGAAATTTCTCCACAAGTGATCCTGCTTTTGGAGTTGGTTCTGTTGTGGAGTTCACTTGTGAGCCTGGTTATACACTGGAGCAGGGCGCTGTTATTTTAGAGTGCGTAAATGATGAAGATCCACAATGGAATGAGACAGAACCAGCCTGCAGAGGTGATTTTGTGTGTGTGATGTCTCTTTCAGCATCTCTGATTTAATTTTTGTTTTTACATGCCATTTGAAGTCAATATGAGATCCAAATTAATTGTTAATTGATTTTTTTTAAACATTGATTTATTCGCCTAATATCGTTCCAAACCTTCATGACTTTCTTTCTTCTTTTGGACATTTTGAAGAAAATTGCATTTTTCCAGTTAGCTAAAATATTAGATATATATCATAGTACTGAATATCATATATCATCACTTATACTAATTGAATAAAAACATAAAAAGCAAAAACACCCCCGATTCACAGTTATGAATTTCATAGATATTTTTTTTCTTTTTTTTATTTAAATTGTCATTTTGTTCCCTCCAAAGTGATTTGAAAGCACCTGATGTAATACGGACTTTCCAAATCATTAATACAAAATTCCCACGGGGACCTGAACACACCATTTGTTTGTTTTACAGCGGTGTGTAGTGGAGAAATAACAGATTCAGCAGGAGTGGTGCTTTCTCCAAACTGGCCTGAAGCGTATGACAAAGGCCAGGATTGTATCTGGGGTCTACATGTGGAGGAGGACAAGAGATTTATGCTGGATGTCCAGGTGTGAGTATCTGAACCTCTATGCATGTGTGTGGACAGAAATGGTAGATGGTTATATTTTAGGACCGTCTTTGTGTAGCTAAATGTTTGTGTTGCTATTCTCCTCTAATGAGAAAGCTTTCATTTCTCTATTAGCATTCTGTACAGTTCACCACCTTCCAATTACAGAGGAACAGTGTGTGTAATGACAGCTGATTAATTGATTTAGCACAGACATGGAGGCCACCCACGGACTCATTAACACTCAGCGCTAATGGGCCCACAAACAGGTGCCAGGCTGAACACCTAGATAGGGGTCACACCTGCACGTTACTTCAAGGCAATAAAGCTTCTTCAATTTAATTTTTTTTTGTGACCTACAGTATTCTTGGATGTGCACTCTATTGTACTGAGGTCTGATTGCGACTTTTGCATAAATACAGAAGATCTGAGGGAAACATTAAGGCAAATACGTTTAGAGTGAGATGGATGGGTTTTGGTGGTATGAGCAGAGATTAGGATGGTATGAATTGGTTTGGACTGATATGTATGGGTTTTGTGAAGTTATGTGTTTTGTGGTGGTATGAGTGGTTATTATGGTGGTATATTTTTGGTATATTTTGGGTGGTATAGGTAGGTTTGGAGTTATATAGGTGTTTTTGTAGTGTTATTGGTAGGTTTTTTGGTCTATGAGTAGGATAAAGGGGGAACAAATAGATTTTTTGGATATATATGGATGGGTTTTATGGAGTTGTTGGTGTGTTTTGTGGTGGCATGTGGTATGGATTAGTTTGTGGACTTATCTGTGAGTTTTGGCACAGTACAAATAGTTTTGGGATGGGTTTAAAGAGGTATTGGGAGTAAGGAAGTTTATTTGTGATGGGTAAATTTTGCATAATCTAAAGATATTGTTTTATTAGACAAAGTTTTTACAAAGAGACAATGTGGCATTTTAAAAGCAACCTACTCTTTTTATTATTAATAAGAAAAAATTGGGTAAAATTAAAAGCTTTTTCTTTATTGCTCTGACATTCTGCCCCTTTTAGAAGCCAATGGTCCACCAGTCATCGAATCTTCCTGAGGCTGAGTGTGACATTATCTCTGCACCCAGAGCCTCTGTGTGTCTCAACATGCATCATTAACTCAGCTTTAGTGGCTTCTGCACAAAATTATCTTCCAAACTTACCCTCCAAAACACACACACACAGGCCTGAAAGTATCTAACAATGAGCCTGTTCGATGGAATAAGAAGAAAAACACAGTCCATCTCAACTGATTATCAGGACATGTATATGTGTATTTAACTCTGTAAACCCTTATTGTACCCTTGTCTTTTGTCAGGCTGTGAATATTAACACAGCTCATCTATGACCTTCCCAAACAACAGAACCCGAAGGGCTGACAGCTGTGTGACGGCCCTGAGGGCTCTGCCTCTCTGCTTTCCAACATTACACTAAATAAATCTCATTTCT
This sequence comes from Carassius gibelio, assembly GCF_023724105.1. Classification (NCBI taxonomy): domain Eukaryota; kingdom Metazoa; phylum Chordata; class Actinopteri; order Cypriniformes; family Cyprinidae; genus Carassius; species Carassius gibelio. The sequence continues at coordinate 19,142,743 of NC_068405.1, read as the reverse complement.
TAGCAAAATGTCACTTCCCCATTGAAGAGGTAAATGCAGCCTCCCGATAGATGAGGGAATCTAAACACTGGCCTTTATTGCCATTTAGCATGACAGAATGGAAAACATGATTGATTCTCAGCGTGGATACTGTTGTGTAAATTTCTGCCTAGGCTGTGTAATTTGTTTTCCCCTTGCATTACTCATGTTGGTTTGGAAATTAAGATGAATTGCAGGATGACATCAGCAAACCATCTGGGAAAAAATGTGGCTGGTGCCGTGACAGATTCTTATGTTAGAATGCCACCATTCTTCTTAATTAAAGGGATAGTTCACCTAAAAATAATAATGTTCTGTCTTCATTTACACTTCTTTTTCTATAAAAATGCATGAGCTACATTAATGATGTGCATTCATATGTGTGGTTTTATTAGTCTTCGTCTGGGGAGGAATGACCTGCTGACCTTTTATGATGGTGATGACCTCACAGCCAACATCCTGGGCCAGTACAGCGGTTTTCTTCCCCGATTTAGACTCTATACCTCTACAGCCGATGTGACTATCCAGTTTCAATCTGATCCAGCCTCCAATGTCTACGGATACAACAATGGCTTTGTAGTGCATTTCTTTGGTTAGTGGCGTTACGGGAATGTGCCGATCATCTTTACATTCTTGTTTGTTTCATTTGTATGTAGATTAAGCAGTTTACAGTAAATATTAGTACATTAAGGATCCGTTATTGACATGTCTTTTGAGCCAGAGCTTGTATTTTCCTAAATGAATCACATTTGGGCAGTGTCTGAACAAACAATAGGTGCCAACCTGCTTGGCAGTGCCCGTCATGGGCAAAGACTCAAATGGGCAACTGTTTTCTCACAGCAGCCTCATTTACATTCAAAACGTTACGGTAAAAATAGAAAAATCCCAAGACCCAATGTCTCTTTTCTCCTTCCACCATTCAAATGCTAGAAGTGCCACGTAATGACACCTGCGCAGAGCTGCCAGAAATCCCTAATGGCTGGAAGAGCACGTCTCATCCCGACCTGACCCATGGCACTGTTATTACCTACCAGTGTTACCCAGGCTTCCGTCTGCAGGGCTCAGAGATCCTGATGTGCCAGTGGGATCTGACATGGAGTGGAGACGTCCCCATCTGTGAGAAAAGTAAGAGCTAATATCAGACTTAAAGGTCACAGCAGATCATTAGTGCTTAAGTCACACTAAGAAAACTTAATTAACATGCGGATAATTACTGCATAGATTTAAAACTAGGTAGACTGCCATCTACTGGTACATTAAGGTTACTACAAATAATAACCTACCTATCACGATAGATGCAGACAGAGCCGTTAAATATGGATGCAGAGTCCGTTAACTGTGAATACCGAGCAGTGGCGGCTCCAGACAATTTTGATTGGGGGGGGGCAATGGGGGGTCCTGGTCATTTCAAGGGGGTTTCATGAAAACCAACAAAAAATACATTGGGCACGGCTAATGACTGCATATTACTGCACCGAAAATACATTTTGGTCCAAAAATAGCAAAAACTATGACTTTATTCAGCATTGTCTTCTCTTCAGTGTCTGTTGTGTGAGATTTCAAAACACTGAAGTGTACTGATATCTGGTTCACGAACGAATCGTTCGATGTAACCGGATCTTCTTGAACCAGTTCACCAAATAAAACTGAATCGTTTGAAACGGTTCGCGTCTCCAATAAGCATTAATCCACAAATGACTTAAGCTGTTAAATTTTTTAACGTGACTGACACTCCCTCTGAACTGGGCCGTGTAGAGACCTTTGGAAGGCCAGGTGCTCAAAGCATAAAAAGGGCACATGGAACAAGGCTTTAAATGGCGCTGTTCAAAATATCAATACAGCAATATATTTTTCTTCTGTTTCAGCATTAATCTATTATTTTAACCATCACTACTACTCTTGCACCTAATCAGTAAGTCCTCCTTAAATATTGATACAAAACATAAAAAAACTGATACACTGGAATATGGTGATTAATATTATTATTACTGTTGTAGTTGTTATTGTCTAAAATTTAACACCTTTGTAATGTAAACGAATGACAGGCTACATTTGTAATTCATATCCTTCACACTGCACTTTGATGTCAGGTATATTATGCATTTTTTATTGACAGTTATATTTTTACATTTATTTCCAGAGAGATATTATTGAGTTTACAGGCTAAAGTGGTTTTGCTGTTGTAAACACTGTTGCTATTGTAGAAAAAAAAATATTTGCGTCACATTTAAAATTAAATATAATTCATTTCTGAATTGTTTTTATTTTTATAATGATAATTCAGAGAATGAGAAAATCTGAATAAGCCTAACCAGTGTTGTGATAATTAGTTTTAAGGCACTCAACGTGTTAAAAAATAAATAATTACTGTAATATAATAAAAGTTTAGTCAAATAAAATAAAAAGACCAGACCCCTCGATGCCTGTGAAACTTTTCTCCCTCAAACAGCACGCTAGTGTTACTTCTACACTACAGGCTGCACACAGCAATATAAACAACATATCTGCATGTTCCCACATCACATCGTTCTTGTAAAATAATAATAAGTAAATAAACATCAAAATCACTTCGCTGAGAATGAAACACCACTTACCAGCTGCCACGGTGTTGAAAATATCTTTTAAAAAAATGCGCGTGCGACATGAGGAATTTTCCCGGTCAGGTGAAAGGACATCATGTTGGTCATTTTATTTACGGCTAAATTATTATTAATAAATTGTAATAATATTAAGATTGGGCGTGGGCAGACATTCGCAAAATGGTATGTTATTACAAAAAAAAACTCGAGGAAATTTTGCTTTGACAAAAGGGCACTTAAGGGGCAAAGGAGCAGGTGCTCAAGTGAACCGGTTCTTTCAGACAATTCGATCAAATAAACCAGTTGAAAAAAAACGGTTCACCGGTTCTTTTGCGCTCGATGTAATGTCATTAGCGATGACTGCCCTTAATTCAAGCCTTCAGTTTACCCGCGCTTATAACAGAATCAGTTCAGAATCAATCACCAAAAGAATCAGTTCGGTTCAGACGAGCTGTGAGTCAGTCTGCTTCATAGTGAATCACACATGCGCAGTATCATCAGCTCCTCGGTTCTCGAATCAGACGCGTCTGACAGAAACGGTTCTCGGTTCAGTGTACGAATAAATGTCGAAATAATTATTATTTATGATTATTCTGCGTAGTTTGAAGATATTTTTTTTAATCTTTATCCCGGATATATATACGCCGCCGGTGATAACGAAAGTAAGTTTTCAGAAGCATTAACTGGCAGGTATCTGTGTGGGTTTAGCGATGGAAGTTTGTTTGTTTGAGGATATTTGAAAATAATTAGACTTCTTGAAAACTAATATTATATCTGAATTCATTCCCATTCAAATTTCCTGAAGATAATGATGTGGATCACAGTTAATGAGCCAATACCTTTGCACAAATGTCTTATTTTTAAATAATTAAATGAATTAATTAACATAATATAATATTAATCTAACTAATATTATGTATTAATAATATATACTGTATAGTTATTATTAAACATCATTAATGTTTTAACCACCATAGTTGATGTTTAAAATAGAATTTAGATTTATACATTTAATATGTTTAATTATGACACATTATCATTTTCAGTTCCAGCATAGTTTTGTTTCTCTAATTTGTTTTCTTATCTTCATTCTTTTTTTTTTAGTTTTGGGAAATTATAAAAATTTTATTTATTGTTTTTGTTGTTATTGTTGTTGTTATCATGTGTTTTTATTTCTGATATTTGCTTAGTTATGTCATGTAATGAGCCGGGGCTAGTGGAAAACAGCCGGAGACTGTTGACTGGCTCTCGTTTCGCTGTGGGATCATCCGTGGAGTACATTTGCAACAAAGGATACTCACTTTCTGGCCCAGGAGTGCTCACTTGCTACAGCAGAGATACTGCAGACCCAAAGTGGAGTGAAAGACTGCCCAAATGTGTCCGTAAGTGGTAAAACACCTGTGCTGTTGCATTTATTCCTCAGCATTGCAAGAAATGCAACCCTAAACCTTATACTCTACTGCCATCTAGTGGACTTCAGAATTACTGCATCCCGGCACATACAGTGCATCACAGCAGACTGAAATCTCTGTTTTTTTCTGTAGCTGAAAGATATGAACCTTGCAGTAACCCTGGCGCTCCATCCACGGCCATCCAAAGTTCAGAGAAAGCATTTTTCCAGGCAGGAGAGACTCTGAGCTTCACCTGCCGTACAGGTTATGTGCTTCAGGGTGAACCCACTATCCACTGCCTCCCTGGACATCCGTCTCAATGGAGCGGAGCGCCCCCTATGTGCAGAGGTACGAACTACTTTCTTTCAGGTGGTATATACATCTTTATGCATTTCAAAACACTGTTTAATGATTCAGATGTCTTACAGAAGATGTTATTGGTGTTTTTCAGCTTCCTCAAGAAATAGTGAGGAACACAGATTGAACGGTGACACTATTTTCAGTATTATTAATATGTTGTAATCAGAAAAGATTAAATCATCCTAATTCGTCATCGTAATATATTATTTTAAATGTTCAATAAAATGTCCAAATTACAGCTGCTGGTACAGAGTTTGACGTGGAGGGCGTCAACATCGCCATCGCCATTCTGATTCCTGTAGCGGCGGTGCTGATGCTTCTCCTGGTCGTTTTCCTCTGCATCTCAGTGTAAGTTTCAAGGGCTGGGAAAAGGACACTGCTTTTTGTTTTGGGGTTTGTTCTTCACTAATAAGGTTGTTTTGGTTTTTTTTCCCGCAGAGCTCAAAGCAAAACTTTTCAGCTTCCTGGGCCATCATCTCCACCGTATGACAATATGACAGAAGAATCTGCATTTGACAACCCTGTGTATGAGACGGGAGTAAGTATGGATGCCATAAACCTCAGAGACGTGGGCTCTCACAACACCATCGTCCTGTCCTGACCTGCCATTCTGTCATTCCACCTGTCATTTGTGACACTGAGTAGGTCTGCAGAACATATAGTGTGAATAAACAAAGTTAAATGGCTAAATAGCAAACAGAGAAATATGCTTTTATTTTAAAGGCCATTTATACTGTAATGTTGACGTAGTACCATGAATGATCCTACTAAAGAATTAAGGACAAGATATATAATATTATATCTTCATAATTTAGTGCAATGTTACATAAAATCTTAAGATTTAAGAAATTTACCTTAAGAAATGTTTTTTTTTTTTTTTTTTTTTTTTTGGTTGTTGTTGTTTATTCATAACATACAAATGGTTAGAATAAAATATGTCAGGTTGCAGTGGAGAAGAGAAGACTCTGGGTCCCTCATGAAAACATTCATTTTAGATGTAAAAACCCATTTAGGCTCAAGGCTGTGGGTCATTGATATCTAGAACTCAGCAGATGGTGTGTGTGCATGTGTGTGCGTGTGTGTGTGTCTCAATTTACCCTCTTCATGTTCTCATATCGGATGTTCTTACTAATACTGGAGTACCAAATATTAACCAAAAAATAATTTCGCTGATATCTACTGAATGTGAAAAATGTGAAATATCTGTTGAATGTGAATAACAGATTCCACTGGAATGATTATACAATTATTATTGTTTATTTACATTATATTACCTTCATATGAATCTCACAGGATTCATGTTTTGTTTCAAGTCATTTATGTTCACATGTTCATAATTTTTGTGTTTCATGTCTTCATAAGTTTGATTCAAATAAGAAAATGATAATGAAGCTCTTGAATTAGCTTGCACATTATACTTCCATAAACATATATAAATATAGATTTATTTTTTATATGAAAGAACACGATGCTTCTATTCGGCAAGGATGCATTCAATAGATCAAAAGGAAGAGAAAAGACATTTACATTACTACAAAAAAGCATAATGGTTTTCACAAAAATATTAAGCAGCACAACACTGATAAAAAAAAAAATAAGAAGAAATTACAGAGTGCCGAATCATATAACTGCATACTTGAATGACTTCTGAAGGAACATGTGACACTGAAGACAAGACTGAAATAATGGCTTCTGAAATGTCAGCTTTGCCTCACAGAAATAAATTACATTTTAAAAGTACATTTTATTTTACTGCATTTTTTTATCTAATAAAAACAATAGTAAATTAATATGTCACTTCCAAAGCTGTGTATTTTTTCCATTAAATGTTTTTGTTTCAATTACGACTTGGATCACCAGCTGTATTTAATTGGGCTCTGAATGAAGACTTTGAACACTACAGCTAAGCGGAACTACTGTGCTGTACTGAAATCTGATTTGTTTATCTTTTCAGGATGCAAGGCAATACAAGGTGTGTATGTAAAATTCACCTGTCTTTCTTTTGGCACCTCTCATTTTTTCTGTTGGGCTCCTGTAAATGTATTTTTCTCCAAGACCTCTGCCAGCACATTAATGATGGTGGACAATAGGGTTTTATTTCTGTAGCACATCAGAGCCTGCGATTTGTGTTGTACTTTTTTTCTTTTTTTGTCTGGTGAAACTCCACAAGGCTCACACTTTGAGGCTGGAGTCTGGACTATATCAGAATGCACTGGATTATTTGTTTCACATTGGGGAACCACAGAGGTGGAGGTTGTTTTCACCCACATGCAGCAAAACCTTATGAGAGTTGTGAGCATGGCTGAGAGTCTTGAGTTCAGTTGAGCTCATGATGGTGATAAAGCCATTTCTCTATGTAAAACTGTCGCTGCATGTGGGCTTATTTGCAGAACACTGTAAATAAATGGTCTAAAACTTGATTTTGTGTTATGTATTTATTATGCAATATAGTCTGCAGCTATCAAAGTTTTAATTTAAACCAGATTCCAGCTATTTATTGAAAAATATCACTGCTTTATCTTTCTTATCATTCTACTGCATATTTATTTTTATTCTGATTTTATTAGAATAAAATTAAATTTTTCAGTAGAATTAATTCTATTATCAATTATTCTAAATATTGAATATCTATGAATGCTAATTTATTCTGAATGTTGAGTTTTTATGAATGTAAATGTGAAAATTAATTAGATCATACATATAGCCTATGATAGCTTACATATTATATACATAATAAAATAATTAACAATTGTTCACCACCATTTTTCAGTGCTCATTGGAGATTTTAAAATTAATCCATTCCAAAACCACCAAAAATAAATTGTTTCATTTCTTCCGTTTCACACACTGGTTCATGTCACGCCGGCGACAGAACGGACCAATCAGAGGCCAGATATTTCCCTCACAATACAAAGAGACTCGAACACGTAAACAAACCGGATAATGGCATCCGCTTTCCAACCTTCGCCGGTTGATGTATTTAACAAGTTCCTCACACCCACAAAAAGGATATACTGACGTTTCCCACAATGACTACTACGACAGAGAGCTTTTATTAATAAACAGGAAAAGAGCAAGATGGCTCCACTGTTTACGGGTAAGTGATGCCCGACCGCGAACGAATCGTTGTTCTGAGCCGGCTCCTTATAAAGATTCATTCTAACCGATTCACAAATCGTTTGTAAACCACTCGACAGTAAACAATGGATACTTTAGACTTTACCCAAAACTTAAATATCTGTCATCATTTACTCACCCTGATAAATGTATTTTCTTTAATTACAAATTAATGAATTTCCTCTTTCCTCCCTCTGGTATGACCGAATGGCACCTTGAGTCACCATTCACTTGTATTGTATAGAAAATACATGGAAGCGGATGGTGACTGAGGCTGTCAACACTGTCAACAGGTGTTTGGAAGGTGAGTAGTTATTTTGAGTAAACTATCCCTTAAAAATAATAAAAATAAACTTTGGTTGGAGAGTTTTAAGGTTTGTAAAAACCATAAACAATGCAAAGTCATTCAGAACAGTATTTAAATATTTATCATATAAATAGTTATTTAAAAATCTATTAATATATAGATGCATAAATGTTAATTCTTTATTACATAACCCTCCTCCATGGAAAATCAGTAAATTGATTCTACTGAACCTGTTCACTAAAGCGAACCGAATCTCTAAATGAATTGGATTCCCAGCGCTACTGAAGGGGTGACGCATGCGCATACGGGTTTGTGCGTCAGTTCGCGCGAGCGTTCCTTCATCACAACAGAGACGCTCCGCCGTTAAGTCGTTGTTTCACCGGGAGAAAATCGTCTGGTTTTCGCCGCTGCCAGTTCCTCGGAGGATTTTTTCTTCGAGAGGCTTGATGTTTGACGTCTTTCCAACATGGACTTCATGATAATTTCTGTGTCTTTATTATTCCTTCTCTTGCCGGCCCGGAGTCTCGCACAGCACCACGGATAGAGGCCTCTGCGCGCCTGCTCGATTAACGGAGAGCCCGCGCGGAGCCACAACAGACACGGGCGGGAATCCCACGGCTGTTTGGAGGTCAGACGCTCTTCATCTGACAGGAGTCGTGGTGTAACGTAGCGGCTGAGGGAGACAGTACCAGTTGGGGCTGGTGTTGATGTGGGGAAAAATGGAGACCCCGACGATCGTGTACGATCTGGATACCTCCGGCGGGCTGATGGAGGTAAGACAAACACGCTTGTGCACTCGTTTAATCCTCTCTTCAGTGTCCGGTTAACACTGTCAGTGCCGCCGCTAACACGCTCTTGCTCGCTAATGTCATCCATTCCATAGCCTCCCTTCACTGGGGCGCGCGCGCGTTCACGGTCACGGCCCAACAATGGCTCGAGTGGCTGATGTGATGAAAACAGTGGGCAGATGTTTCACTAACGAGTTTCTGAATCTGTCTCTTGCAGCAAATCCAGACTCTGCTGGCACCACCCAAATCTGAGGATGGAGAGAAGCGGACCAGGAAACCGGACAGGAGCACCAGGAGAGCCGGCAGGGCCACCAATCACGATACCTGTGACAGCTGCCGGGAAGGAGGGGACCTGCTGTGTTGTGATCACTGCCCTGCTGCCTTCCATCTACAGTGCTGGTGTGTGTGATGCTGGAGCTGGGACAACATTGGGCTGAGGACTGTGATGCTTGTTTAGTTGGGGCACATGCATTACAACTATATGTCCGTCGGATTTGGCTGAGGTTTCTTCTTGCATCTCCAGTTGGAACATCTTGGGTGTTAGAGTTTATTTATTTGCTGATGTTTTTTGCATGAGCAGGGAAAAGCTGTAGCAGGGAGCTGATAAATAATCATTAACTATGGACATCTGAACGCCACGGCCACGTCTCCATTATGAAAAGATTAAGATTATGAGATGGATTTTCCTTAAGTCACTTTGTCAGATGTTTGCACATCTTTGATCGGCTTCGTTTATTAACGTGAGCATTAAATAAAAATGTGCTGTATCTGTTTTAGAAATGCATGTTATAGATAATCCGTGCAGGTTTACATTTTTTAGTTGATAAAAGACAGACTTCTTCTTGATGACATATGCAGGGCTTCCGGCTAAAATTCAACCCTGCAAGCTTTAACGCTCATCTGCCTTCATTTTTGAATGCACTGTCCACATCTCAAAATCTAGTCAACAACTGATGCACAGACCCAAATCCCTGCGGTGCAGTTTTTTTTTTCTTATTTGTTAGTCTGTTACACTCGGATGTACATCAGAGTTTGAAAGAAAAGATATGTCTCTCTTTTTGTTTTATTGTGACTAATCTCACTTCATGCCGTAGTAGACGGTCAGCTGCAGTGGAGGATGTTTGAATCGCATCGATTTCACCTCCGGATTTTCTCATTGTTTATTCCGTCTGTTTGGGAGGTGAAATGATTCCATGTGTGTTTGAGGAGAAACACATGCAGCTGGTGCAGAGTGGGCCATGGGCCACTGGAAATCTGCCGCACTGGCCTGTATTTGTGTAGACTCTAAATTACAGAGTTTCTGGGATTGATCAGATGTGCTTCAGATAGAAACTACATTAGGAAGTTCTCTTAACAGGTCAGGTATTTGAAATAACTGTGGGAAGTTATAGGTAGGAAAGTTAGAACAGGTTTTTATTTGCTATGTTTTTACCCAGTTGTTGAAGTAATATAGAATCTGAGAGCCTGGTGCATTTAGACTTCATTACAGGATCTACCATCAGTAGTTTGAACATAGATCTTTTTGCACATGTGCAATGCATTAGAAAAGAGAGACTCCTTTCTTACAGAGAGAGGTTTTGATCTACCCTCTCAATACCGGCTGGGTATAGATAGCTTATTCAAAGTTGCCTCTTTTAAATCATCTCTTGCATAGGTGTTTAATGTGGGCATGGTTTTAGAAACTTTAAAACTTAAAAAGAAATTTGTTGGTTTTTTGCTTTTTTAAATTTTACATTCAAAGTAGGCTAAAGTAAAAAGCTGGTCTGCTGTCCCATTATCATTCATTGTTGTATTGAATGGCTGTGCATACTATAACAGTGTATGTTTTCTCTGTGCTAAGCCTGTAGTATTACCTCTGACTTTGTTTACATTTCCTCAGTAACCCGCCATTGTGCAGAGAAATGCTGCCCCCTGGAGACTGGATGTGCCATCGCTGCACTGTTCGCAAGAAGGTTGGTGTCCTGTCTGTTATGAAACAACCACTCATGTTATGCGAAGTTTTAAACTTGCCCATAATTTTGCAATCTTTCCAAATTTTAAATGAGAATAGTTTATACAACAGAGAAGCCTTAAACTCTCCCTGCAGTTTTCAGATAAGATTTTTCAGATGATGTTCCTGTGCCCCAGTGGTAGAGCAATGCGTTAGCAGCGTAAAAAAGGTCATGGGTTAAATTCCCAGGGAATGCACATACTGATAAAAAAATAAGTTGCTTTGAATAAAAGCATCTGCTAAATGCATAAATGTAAAATGGTGTTACATTTGAAGTTATTTATTTTACATTAATGTTATTAGAGTAATAGTAATATGTAATTTTTATAACGTAATATATTTTAAATTATTGTTATATTGTGTAATTGATGTTATGTTCTTAAGTTGTTAATGTATAGTCATACTGAATGAGAGAAAAGGTTTTCCTTTTTTTTCTTAGCTGATCACATGAGTTTGAAAAATCTTTATACTTTAATTCTACAATTTTTTTTATCAATTATGCCAGTGGGTCCTTAAAAACAACAAAAAGAAAAGAAAGAAACAGGCCTTAAGTTCAAAAATGTTCAAAATCATGTTATTTGTATTTTGGCTCTTAACAGAAAAGGGAGCAGAAGAAGGAGCAAATTAACGGTCTGTTGGAGCTGCAGCTGGGGAAGCAGATGCCTTCTCCGTCTCCTGAGCAGGAATGTGGGACATTACGCCTGGATCCTTCTGTGGGGTCGTGCGGCACAGGGCTTCGGGCTGCTGTCGCTCAGGTACGACTTTTGGAGAGACGACCCAGCAGCCGACCCGCAACGCCCAACTCCAACACTTCTTCCACAGACACACCGTCTGAGCAGAACGACATGGAGGAATATCTCCTGGATGTGGAGGACGAGGCCCAGGGTTCTGAGCCTGAACTCTCAAACATCACAACCACACTCAAAAGACCATTCGGCCTCCTAATCGCCGCTGCCATGCAAATGAACCCTACGCAGTTCCAGCTTCCAAATGACCTCACTTGCACGACCGCACTTCCAGGTACAGGACATTCTGATCTCACTTTAAAATACTATGAACAGACTGTATGTGATTCTAAGATTCAGTGCATCTGTTTTCTCGCCTCAGGCACCAGCAAAAGGAGACGAAAAGACGAGTTATCAGCCAAGAACATTAAACGTCCACAACATGAACTGGACCATTTTGGACTGGTTCCACTGCCAGTGAAGGTGTGCTACACATGCAGCAGGTACAAGCTTTTGTAAATATATACATGTTATTTATTTATTTATTTTTAAAAAGGGCCCCATTTTAGGATATTATACATTAATAGTTGTCTTTTTCTCTCAGGAGCTGTCGATTGGCTCCACTGATCCAGTGCGATTATTGTCCTCTTTTGTTTCATATGGACTGTTTGGACCCGCCTCTCACTGCCTTCCCTACAGGCAGGTGGATGTGTCCCAACCACATCCAGAACCTAGTAGTAAGGAAGCTTGTGTAAAACAGAAACCAGAAACTTGTGTATCTTTTGAATTGTGACACTTTCATATGCTAAAATGGAAAAGATCTCTACAAACATGCTACTCATGAATTTTCCTCATTTCCTCACAGCTGAACCAGAGGAGCTTGACCTTCAGCAACCGTTGCCAGTTATTTGACCAGTTTCAGGACCGCATATCCCAGCATGCCGTCAAACTCGACTTCCTGCAGCGGATACATCGGCAGCACCCCCCTACACAGCAAACCGCTCATACCAACAGCAGAAAGACTCTGAAGGTAATCTGTCCTCTTTTAAACGTACTGTTTGACACTAGTGATGGACACTTGAGATGATGTTGAAATATTGCTTGGTTAATCGCAGGTTCCAGATGCCATTAAGTCACAGTATCAGAACCCGCCTACTCTGATGGCCACGGCAGGAATCCGTGAAGGGGAACTGATCTGCACTGGCCTTCCAGAATCGTTTGCCCCACAGCACTTAGCCAGTGAAGACGAACAGTGTCAGGTGTGTATAATCAGCCTGCGGTTTGCTTCTGCTTTTGAATTCAGTGTTGTTTCTGAACCAGTGCTTTTATTATGCTATGGTGTAGTGGCTCAAAGACGTCATCTCGCTGCAGTGCAGCATTATGAGGCATCTACGAAACAGACAAACATCTCCTTGGGATTCAGAGCACACAGAAAAGACAGATCTGAAACCCAGAGACTCTTGCCAGAGTGCCGTCTCAACGGGCAGCCAGAACACTGCTCCGAAAGTTTCCTGTAGCTCATGTACTAATGGACTGTGTCAGAACTGTAAGACCACAAATGGCCCTGTAGAACGATTGGTTCGGTCCAATGGAATGCATGGTCCTGATAGAACCCAAGAAAACACCACTGACCATGAAATGTCCCGTTTACACGCGCCCTCTCCACCCAACCATGCCAACCCTGAAACACAGATCAAGACTGAGAGAGCAAGCTTAAAGTCCTGTAGTCGAACTGAGGACTCTCCTCCTGTGTGTGTCAAATCTGAACCCAGCGCTCCATCATGTGACCATGAGAAAACGACATCAGCTTCAGACACAGTAGCAGCAAAACTCTCAGGCTTTACTTTATGTTCAGGAGCGCATGCTGTCAAATCACAGAAAAGCATCTCAGACACCGGGTCAAAAGGTCAGAAATCTACATCCCCTTCCAGTTTCTAGTTTGATTATTACATAGCGATGCTTTAAAAATATTGATTGGCTGATTACTCTTATCAGATGGGAATGCTGTTTTGGATGCTGTGACGTCAGGCAGTGGTGACGTCTTCTCTCGCACAGAACCTAACATGATGGAGCTGTCGGGACGAATAAAAGATATCGTGCAGGACAGCGGAGGTGGGTTTTTGTGTGTTTCAGAGAGGAATCTTGTAATATTTCTGTTTTGCTTTTCAAGTTAGGTTGAAAAGATAATGTAACTTTTAGGAATTCATAATCCCTCCTAGTTCTAACATTTATGTAGTTCTGTGTATTTTTGTGACTTTGGCGCTCCCTACAGTTAAGTCAGTGAAATTAGCTAGTAAATAAACCAGTCATAATTACAGTTGATATCTGTACATAAAGCTGCCATAAATCGGACTACTATTTTCATAGAATTTCATACATACTCAGCAAACTTACATAGTTGAATTAGAATAATAGAATACATTTGCATGTTTGTAAGCCTGCGCAATTAGGGGGAAAAATTGTTATATGTGACTCTGGAGCACAAAACCAGTCTTAAGTCGCTGGGGTATATTTTTAGCAATAGCCAAAAAAACATTGTGTGGGTCAGAAATAATCAATTTTTATTTTCTGATAAGATAAATAGATAAAAGATAAATCTCAATTTTTAAAATTTGACACTCATTATTGGTTTTGTGGTCCAGGGTCACATATATCAATTTGATAATAAAATAATTATTGTATTAGGTTCATTATTGTTATTACTTGAGCTATATTAAACAAAACACTTCAAAAGTTTGGAGCATTTTGTACGCATTCTGAAACCCTGTTGGTATTGCAGAAGTTGAGCTTGGCTCATTGGATGAGAAATTTATCAAGCTTTTAGCATGGCAGAGGATTCAGCAGCTCTTTGAATCGAAAGCCTCTCCTGTTGAGAGCAGTTCCTCTTTGACTGTATCACCCACTGGCAGGAAACACAGTGAAGGTATGAGATTTATTATTCATTATGCTTTTTTCTAAATTTGTGTTACCTTCAGGGAATAAATTCTTGAGGTTTCATTTCAGCCCAAAACAGGGAAGTGCAGGCAAGAGCTTCATTGTGTTCGGCCTCGGAAAAGGGAATGGCTGTAAATATGTGCTACAGGAGTCTCTACATCGGGACAGGTGATTATCATTCTGTGGCTGCAGTAAATGCGTCATCCTACACTATTCAGTACAACTATGTTTTCTCATTGCAGGTGCTGATATGGACGTGTGCCTTACAAACTATGGGCATTGTAACTACGTTTCAGGGAAACATGCCTGTATATTTTATGATGAGGTATGCGATTTTAAACATTTAACATGCTTTAAGCACAAAGGAGGTCATTTACACGTACACACGTTTGTTCTCTCCTTCTGCAGAATACAAAGCAGTATGAACTGCTGAACTACAGCGAACACGGGACAACCGTCGACAACGTATTATATTCCTGTGACTTCTCTGAGAAGATGAACCAGAGTCCATCCAGCAACCTGCTAGCCAAAGTGCAGAACATCATCCGTGAGTTATTTCTCTTCCCAGATGGGGAAGATGAAAAATGCATTGTCAATAACATGCATTTAGAAAATAGATAATGGTGATTTCCATTTCATGAAAACGTTGCAGAGTAAGCTTCAGTATTAACTCAAGTGTGTTTGTAGGACGCTGCAGAAAAAAGGAGCAGGAGGAGTCTGCAATGGGCGTGGCTTCAACAACAGAGGGTGGAGTTATGAGCTGCATGTCCCACGATGCTTCCATCACTCAGTGTAACTGTAAAAACAGCGGCTCCAGTTTGATTGGAGGCAGTGGTGCAGGATGGGAAGGCACTGCACTCCTCCATCACGGAAGCCATGTCAAACTGGGCTGCTTCCAGTTTATATTCAGTATCACTGAGTTCGCCAACAAGCCGCTTCGAGAGGAGCTCACCACCTGCAGCCTCACTCCCACACCTGGCCAACAGGGGGAGCAGCTGAGCAAGGCCACGCCTCCTCTGCTCCAACACAATCTTGTAACTTAACCCTTAAAGCTTCTACTTGTACAGTTTAAACGGTTTCCTAATTATTTAATTGTTTACACACTTGCATGAGGTGACTTTTTTTCTAGTTTCTTTCAGACTTTTTTGGCAGGTTGCACACTTTTTCTTGTCTCAATGCAAAACTTGCATTTTTAAAGGGAAACTTTGATCATCCTCTATGCTCAGAACCAATGAGCAGTTTTCACATGTAAAAGAAAAACATCAAAACATGTTCTATTTTGTGCCAGTAACAATAGTTTTTATATAAATACACATTTTAATTTTTCTTTTTAAAAACGGATGCTTTTATTTATGTACGTCCACCGGAGCGCAGTCAGACCTGGTGTTTCTTTGGTGTGCAAAGAGACTCATGTACATATATGTAAGTATCCATGTGAATAGCCAAAGATCCACAGGATTCAGTGCAAAAAAGTGCTCCAGTTTGTATTATTTCTGTTGTGCATTATTTGGTTGCTGTTCAGTCCTTTTATGTGTGTTTCATGTGGTTCCGTAATTTAGTTTTCACCAGGTTCTTATGTCAAACTATGTAAATACAAACCAGATTTTAAATAACATGTTTTAGAAATTCAGTAGCTTTGTGTTTTGTGCTTTGTGTCAGCCTGCTCTTCTGTAAGATTAGTAGTTTTCTAAAGTTAGCATTACTATTATTTTTATATCAAGGGGTTTTTAAAAATCTACAGTACATATATTCTGATGCCTGCCTTTTGCATGATGCAAACAATATAGTTGGTTTAAAGGGGTACTAAAAAAAACATACTTAACATTTTCATCTAGTGTATAATTGGACAAGCTTGAATCGGATACATTTACAATGAAGGGCTGATATAAACAGGGTGTTTCAATCATTTAGATACCTCTGACACCTAAAAGGTCCATCTTTTATTTCAGGTCAGTTTCCTCAGAAACTATAACAAATATTTAGTGAAATGAATTTAATCAGCTCAACAGTGGTGTAATGTTCAGTACAATAGCTGTGAGTGTCTGGGCTTTGGTTGTGTAATCTGAACAGACTTTACAGGAGGGGGTTTTGGCTCCAGGCTCGTCTTCCTGTTCCTGGTCTGAAGGAGACCGAGGTCTTTCATAAGCAAATATAGCAGTTATTGCTCTGATCGTCTGAATATGATGTTTACCGTTCTGCTCATTTGCGGAGGACTCGTCGGGTTTTACCTGCTGCTGTGCGTGACGGTGTTGCACCTGCCAAAATGTAAAAGTATGGCCAAGCTGCACGGGAAGACCGTGATCGTGACCGGTATGTGCTCGGTTTTAGTGCATTTGATATTCTCTGCAACCAGTCACGCATGTCCTCATTTTATTATTATTGACAATTTAAAACCGCTTTTGCAGATTTGACTCTTCTCGTTACACAACGCAAAATTGACAACTCGTCCACTAACGTTCGCACAGGCGTTTCTTGGTCAGGAACTGAATAGCCAAGAGTGACATTTTAAGCTGGTTTAATTGCAGGAGCAAACACTGGCATCGGCAAAGCCACCGCGCTGGATCTGGCGAAAAGGGGAGCTCGAGTGATTCTAGCCTGCAGGGACGAAAGCCGAGCTCGGGCTGCTGTCACAGACATCCAAAGGGTGAGAGCGAGGCGAGCATTATATAATAACCGCTGTTGAGGATAATGGCCGTTTCTAAATAATAAGACGGAAGTTAAAAGTCCACAAGGGGGCGCGATCATGCAAAACCACTCCGCTGCATTCAAATATCAGGTCGTGTTTACTTTCACAAGTTATATATTTTAACTGTTGATTGTTATCTTATAAAAAAAAGATATTAATTTAAAAAGGTTAGTAGATTACAGTAAACACCTGATTACTTTATTAGCTCTTTGAATCATAACGGCATATTTAAGCCTGTTGATTGTTTTTATGTGGTTTAAGGGTAAAAAAAAACACATTATTTTCCACATACTGTACATTATTGTCGCTTCTTCATGCCCTACCTTTCTGATTTTTACATAGCTCATCAGTCTGAACAGCTAGGTGTGCTCTGATTGGCCACCAATCCAGTGCGTTGTGATTGGCCGAATACCTCAAGCGTGTGACGTAAATGTTACACCCTTTACCATACTGTGATGCCGTGTCCCGGTGGGACGAGACAAAAATAATAAAACCCATGACAAACAAGGCATTTTTTTTTAATCCAGTGAGGTCATAATTACTGATTATAAAGACTTATACTGTCTTTTTACGTGTTGTGTTGCATATCACGCCACCTAATCATAAAACCATGTCTGCATTTGTGATTGGAGAAACGTCATACAACCAGCACTACTCTAAACTGCTCAATACTTGCGTTTGAATCATCAGTGGCAAATTCTTCACCTATGAAAACAGACTGTTGCAAAGTTGAAATTGGCCCTTTATAGAAACAGCCTTTGTGCACAGCCGACCTCGTACTCTCCCAGGTTCAGAAAACAAATCCTCCGTAAAATGTGCTGCACACATCTGAATATTTGAATTGAACTGTTCGGAAACAGGGTTGTCAATACAATTTAATCACTGATTTCTAGTGGTGTGCTCTTTTTGAAGGCCAAACAAAGTAGTTTCACTTTCAAACAGCTTCAGGATGGCAGAGCCAACAATAGACAGCACTACAGCGAGAAAGTTACGCCTTCTTTCTTTGCATAAACATTTGGGCATTTATGCAAATCTTCCCGCACAGTGACCTAGACATGGGGCATGTTTTAATTAGGCATTTTAGGAGGGTGTGGATAAGTCTTAAAGGTCCTGTTATTCGCACTTTTTTGAAGCTTTGATTGTGTTTACAGTGTACGGTCCGTGTATCTTTTGGTCATTCGATTTTCTATTTAAAAATAAATAAAGATAAATGAGAAACAGTTTGATTTTCGTTTTTTCATTTTGTTTAAGAAACGGAAAACAAAAATTTAGCTGGATTTTTCGTATTTTTGTTTGTGGGTAAAAAATCAGATTATGCTTTAATATTTGTTTGAATGTGTGGGCGGCGCTGAAACGCCCCTTTCATCCCTTCTGTACTGCACCGACAAGCGGCAACCGCAAGCTCAGTTCATCTTCACCAGGAGAG